>NC_056733.1:970036492-970241492 GCF_019279795.1 Protopterus annectens | reverse complement strand
GGTTGGAGAGGACAGATCAGTAAAGCTGCTGTATGCAGATGATGTGACAGTACAGACAGACTCTGAGCTAGAACTTCAGCAAAGGCTAGGAGAATGGAATGCAAAACTGAAGGCACATGGGATGAAATTAAACACAAATAAGACAGTGATATTGGCAGCAAATTGGGGAATCCAAATAAGCTGAGAAGTGAGGTAGAAGGGAAGACAGTGGACAGGTTAACAGCTTCAAGTATCTGGGAGGGGTGGTTGAGGAGAAGAGAAGTCTGAATAAAGAGGTCAAAGCTAGAATAAGAAGGGCTGCAACCAACTGGCATAGAGTATTAGGTGTAGTGAATGACAGAAGGATGCTAAACAAGCTGAAAACTAAGGTGTACAAGACAGTGGTGCAACCAATACTACTATATGGTACTGAAACCTGGGCAGTAAAGGTGGTTTAATGAAATGATGAGAAATGGGTGGGAGGATGCACACTATGGGACGAAGAAATGAGGGCTTAAGTGCAGAAGCTAAAGTCACTCCGATTGCAGAAAAGATCAAAGAGAGCAGATTACGGTGGTTCAGACACGTGCAGAAAAGTAGAAGACAATCTGCTGAAGATGATTTGGCACCGACAGGAAAAAGGTAAGACGAAAGAAAGACATCCAGCAAAGAGTGGAAGATCTGTGACAGTCAGGCATGAGTGTCAAAGGAGGCAGGAGTGTGGCACTGAATCAAGACAGATGGCGACAGTTAACACAATACCCAAACCCCATGTAGAAAATGGGGAAAAATGGGGGTGATGATGATTATCTGAAATGTCCCCTGCTGTTTATTTTAAATCCAAACAAAAGGGTAGAAGGGTCACACAAACAAACCATTCAGTAAAACCCCTGTAATGGAAGCCCATGGGATATATGCAAATGACCCCTTAAGGACCTCAAGTGTTTCAGCTACATAGCTTCTAACTTTTGTTTTACTTTTTATGTCTTCATAGTTACATTCAGTGCGTTAAAGCTAAACCACAGTAGCTGTGCACATGGATGTGTTGGCCGTGTTACTGATCTCAGCAGCACAGCATAAGTGGATAGTTTGGCTATACTACAGAAACACAGGGTCTTTAAACCCAGCTAATGTCCATAAAGGTTAAGGTGCCTGCAAAATATCCCAACTAACATCCAAATCAAAGGGGAAAATGCTCACTCAGACAAAGCATTCAGTAAAAACTGCAAGAAAATCTCAGCCAAGCTAGAGTTTTCACTGTATGACACCAGAAACCTCCAGTAATAGAGGTCCAGAATGTGTGTTTCTGTAGTATAGCCAAACGAGCCACTTATGGTGTGCTGATGAGTTCAGTAAACATACCAAAACATGCATGTCCACAGCCAGTGGGCTTTCCTTTACTGGCCTGAATGTAACCATACAGACTTATAAAGTAAAAAAGGTTGCGGGCATTTACAAGCTATGCAGCTGAAACACTTGATGCCCGTAAAGGATTATTTGCATATATCCCACAAGCCTTAATTACAGGAAGTTTAATGTATTACGCAGTGAAAACTCCACCCTGTCTGAGTTTTTCTCTTTTCTTACTGCTGTTTATTCTAGAGATAAAATGCTGTCATATTAATCATGTACAGTATATTTAACCTCCCTCAGTTCCAGTTTCCCAACATATCCAGCAAAGAGCCCTTGGAAATGACTTAGATAATGCCTAAAACTTTCATGCTCAGCCGTATGACTGCCTTTGTGCCATCGCGTTTCACTTTACTTTCTATTACTTCTTCAACTTTCACTTCTTATTTGTTTTTTTCCTGCAAATTTCTGCTGTTATGCTCTTCATGACCCTTTAGTATACTAACAGCATCACAATTGATTAAAAAATCAGTTTAAGCTGTAACAATATCACTAAATTATATTTTGGCAAACCGAGGAATCAGAGGCGGTGTCCATCCACGTGAAGCAGCATGTGGTTCGTCCCTTCAGCTCTCTTTCTAAATGTTGTAGATATTAAGGGTTGCTTGACCACCTGCTTATAGATTCATAGGTACTTACTAGGGTACTGGATCTGTGAGCATGTCAAGAAGCCTTCCCATACATTCCCATACTAATTATTAGTCCTTATATTTTGAGAACAAATAACCTAAGATGGGCAGACAAGGATGTATTGCTCCTATATCCATGAGGAATGTCTGCTTATTTATTTTAATGTTTGTATTAGTTAAGTGGGTTAACACAGTAGGCCCAAGTGAACAAAATTGCCAGAATTACTCAGCAGGAAAATAGAAACTGAGGGAATCCAACCCAGGACTACAGGATTAAACTCATTCACAACCTTGGTCATAAATTCTTACAAAACTATGAAAGAAAAAATAGCCCTTTTGTTGCTTGGTTAAGTAACATCTCCATCTTGTGTAATAGGTAGAGAAATGTACAGACCAGATATGCCAAACACTCATTGTCTGTCATCGGAATCTGTGTTTCACCTTGCTGGTGCCTTACAGTTTGTGAATAACAGTAGCCATTGTACTGTATGACAGACTAAAAATGACAGCACATGGGGCAGAATAATGTAAAATGTCATTTAATGCAGGACACAGACATGCTGTCCTGTGATTAACAGTGAGTGCATTAATAGATAATGTAAGATTCCTGTAGTGTGCATTCATCTGGTTCTAGTCGCACTCAGAACTGTCTGCTATCCAAATCACTGTATAGGCTGTGACATGCAGAGGTGCAGACGTGTTCTGAGTAGTTCATAGGTAGCTACTAGGCCATCAGCCCAAGGGCCTACGTAAGCCTAGCCAACAAGGTTCCCTGGCTTACACCACCCAGTAAAGTTATTTTCCTGTGCCACTGTCGAGCAGAGACACAGAAGTGATCCCCGGGATGTATTTCCTATTTCCCATCCACTCATCAAGATTTTTCTTGAAGAGTGCTAATGAAGAACTTTGCTCGACATAGATGGGTAGCTGTCCAGTATGGGTAGTTGTCCAGAACAAGTTGGGGAAGGCAAACAGACAAACACGGAGGGTTCAATTACAGAGACTTATGTGCAGATTACTCCGGGCCACATTACTAGTAAGCTTATTCGGACATTATCAGATTTCCTGATATCAAGACTATTACATGACTGGGAACCTGCTCATCTGTAGGCAATTAAGTATTTCTTATACCAGCTGACCCTTTCCTTCTATTTATTTTTTTTGTCCATATTAATGAAATATAACCTCCTGTTACAGCATAGAACTTATATCTATTCTTAACCAATGATTTAATAGTTAGGGAAGTTTTAGCCAGCTGATAGAGAAAGTAAAGGTACGTTAGTGTACTACAAACAGGAATTGCAATATGAAGTGACAGAAAAGCAGGTTTATGATATATTTAGAGAAAGACGGGATAGAAATTGATAGAAGTAGGGAAATGAGCGAAGAAGGGAGAGTAAGGCGATGTAAGGTATGAATAAGTATTTGTCCACATTTAGGGATATAGTTTATCCTGGTGTTGAACAAGAAGAGAGCCAGCTTTTGGCTGGGAAGTCTTTCAGAATGATTTTGAAGGATGGGAGGGAGGGTACTGACCTGATGGATAAAGATAGGGCGTTCCCGGCCTTAACAACACGATACAATGTTGACTCCTACTCCAGTATACTGAATTCAAGTAAGTAGACCAAGTTAGGGTAACATTTGATGTAGAAAACACATAGGAAGCATTGCTCTGAGCAGGTTAGAATACCTGTTTCTCCAATTCCACACTATGATGTCATCCAGCAAATCCGGGTTACAATTATTTTTTTTATTTACCATTGTAAGATTAGAAAATGTGATGGAGAAAGGCAAAGATAATGTTCTGTTTTGGAACATCAAGCAGGCCAGAGTTTATACAAAAGCTTTTACTGCTGTGATGGGGACCATACAATGTGTGTATCCAGAGTGAATACCCAGATTCATTTAAGTCGTCCATTTTTAAATATTAAATATAATATTAAATATATTTTTAAAATATTATATTGACTTTTTCATGAATTAATTTTCTGCTGTCACGTAGGTAGTAAGCTACATGGTCATGGAAAACAATTTAGAAAAAATATATATATTTTTAATGGTACTTAGGGTTTCACTCTCTCTCTCTTTATAGAGGTATCTTTTATTCTTTCCAAGAGTTGGCAGTTAACTATCATTGACAATGTTACCCTTGACTAATGTATTATTGAAGAATTTAGCAGTAAGGTGCAGTCGACCCAGTTTCTTTCTCAATTACCAACAGGTTAACTCATCTCCTTAGAAATGAAAAATTCCAACAATTGTGCCTAATGAAATTTATAATTAAGTCATAGAACTTGTTGCATTTTGAGTCCATGTTTCTGAATGCCTTCAGCTGAGATGAACAATGCTCTAGTTTAGCAATGTTTTAATGTTTTTTTCCACAGCTGTCAGTTAGCTGGTTACATTAATGAATAGTGTCTCCATCGTATTCCCTACAGGGTTAGCAGTCTAATGTAAATGTATGCAATAAATGTATTACCATATTCTTGAGAAAATATATGTAGGTGAATTAATTGGCTCCAAAAAGATCAAGGGATACACACAGAAAAGTCATCACAGATGAAATGGAGATTCTCAGAGGTAAAAAAAGAGAAAATGTTATTATGGTATTTAGGAAATAAAAATAACAATGTTTCAAATAAATATAAAATAAAACAAAACACATATTGTATAGCTATATTTTTTCTAGTAAATTTTAGCATCACTTCTTCTTTAAAGGTGAAACGTGTAATCTATTCATACCATGACATATTTTTTTCTGATTCAGGATGAGTTACAACTAAAAGTTCTAAGGTTCAGGGAAGTGAATTAGTTTAAAAAAGGTTAGGAAGTCATTAAGGACACCATTATCTGACAGTTATTCCCAGATGCATAAAACTGGCTATGTAACAGATTTGAAAGTGATTGAATATTTATCATTTAATAATTAAAATTCTGCAGAAGGTGTTTAGAGAACCTTATTGCCCATTAAAATAGAGAATCGTATTATCCATTAAAACTAGGACAAATACGATGATTAAATATTTATGCATGTGGCTTCTAGCACCTGCCGGGGAACACCTTGTGAATGAGAAGTGATAATTGGCTGTTAGATGTATTCTAGGAGCACAGCCATGGAGAGAGACCTAGCACTGTGACAGAAAGGTAGGTAAAATAGCTAGAAATCACAAGTAAGACTAACATCTGTGATGTATAAAATTGATGTTAAAATTTAAAACATAACAGTCACACCAGCTGTTATTAAAAATGAACTTTAGCTACATGTCACCTTCAGAGAACTCTGCACTCGTCTTATTATTTAAAGTTACTTACTTCTGGTTTTCCAGGCTGCTATAATGCACATATTCAGGAAAAGCTTCGCAGCAGTTGAAAGTATAAAATCAGTGCTTTCTAGGTTTTTAAGTTTAGCCCACTGAGTATGTAGCTCACTGCTTTTTAGATATCTGCTGAAATATATTTTAGGCATGTAATCGATTTATAAACAATGTTGGCTTTAGGGAAGAACTTGCTTTGTTGTAGGAAGTGTGGAGGTGGTTTAGTCTTGGAATGTGTATATCTGCACTTCTTAGAAAAAGTTTATATTTCTTTGAGAGTTACTGCTTGGGAGATTTAAGTGTGAGAGAAGAAGGGTATTTTTAAAACAGACTGCAGAAAATGGCAATTATGAGGCATCAATGTAAAATGTGCAGAGTTAGGTGTTATCTTCTGTACTAGACATCAGAAGACACTGTCTGTAACTAAAAGCATTCACAGAGCAGAATGAAGGAGCAGAACATTCAAACTAAATGTGTATAAGAATTACTGTTAACACAATTAGGTCATGACCAAGTCAGTTCTGTAGTTTAGTAATTATGCAGCATCACCTGTAATGCTGTTTACTCAACCCTTCCCAGCATATGGGGCATTTCTGATATGCAGGCCCTGAGGTGGAGCATCTATGTATAATATAACACTTTTCTACAAGAACTATGTCTGTGAATCAGCCTTCACGCAGACTCTTACCGCAAACACTCACACAGCATTAGTAACCAACCCATGCAGTTGTAGCAACACATGCGTACTATTCTACTAACATGTACAAATACAAAAAGACAAAGTGAAACACCTCACACTCATTCCACAGGTAAGCACTGTTCCCTCACACTTACCATACATAACGTTTTAATTCTGCAAAACCCGGCCTTGTCCACCTTACTATTACTTCCTAACTGGAACCCTGCACCTTATCTTTCAAAAATCCTTTTTGTCAAACTACTTGTAGTCAGAAAAAAATGTTATTAATGTGTGTTGTGGGGGGGGGGGCTTTGGTGATCATAGTATCTTAGTAAAATAATAAGCAATCAACTCAAGGGGGTATTTTTAAGCCCAGCCACACTTCTCAATAAAATGTGATGGGTATTAGTTCCCAAGTGTTTTGTGGGGGTATATATAGTTAGGAATTGATAACCAAGCATTTACAAGCTTCCTTCCCGCTATCTAACAAAGACACAGATGCCAGACAAGCGCTGTAGTTATGGTTCCCCAGCCACAGATCCAAGTTTGACTTGAACAAGTGCAGGGATGAACTCTGCTTCATGTGGATGGGGAGCCTGTTCTATAGAAGGGAGAGCATCTGAGACACATAACTGTCCTTTCAGAATGTACTGTTTATGTTGCAGGTAAAATTTAAGTTCCAGGATCAGGTATGACTGACACTATTTGTTTTACAGATGTGCAACAAATCCACTAGTGCTAGATCAGAGTATGTTTTTTTTTAGGCCAGGCATAGGTCGCTTCTCAGCAGCCTGCAGGAGACCAAATATAAGGACAAGGCATTGAGGTGGTCAGCATAGGACTTATTTTCCACTCCACCTATTATTTTGGTGCGGGATCATTGATGATTCTCCAGTTGTTGTACATGCTTGGCCAGGTACATACTAAAGGAGACATTGTACTCAATGATTGGTCTTATGAGAGCAGAGTGCAATGGAAAGACGACATGTTTGGATCTAGATGCCGTAATTCTGATTATGAGTTGTGCAACACAAAATGATTTCCTCATTACAGTGAACACAGGATGGTCCGATGCCAAATCATTGTATACATGCATTCTCATAATCCCTCAGTACAGAATCTACTCTCAGGGGTGTATTGTCAATATAGTAGCTTTCTTAGGTGAACATCTTTCGAAAGATACTATGATGCACTAATTGGCACTGACTTTTAAAATACGACTCTGGCACCAGTTATTAGTCTGTGTCAGACCTTCATGGGGGATATTTGTGGGGATTCAATGATTAATCCCAATTTTCAGTCCTCTGCAAACTTGGTCAGCCATAGATCCTTGACGGTAGCCTTGACCTCAGAGAAGTAGATGCCAAACAGGTGCTGCCCCAGCACTAAGCGCTGAGACACCGCACTAGCAACCAGCCTTTTTGTGGAGGTAGACTCCCCTATTCTAACTTCTTGTGTCCTGTCTGAATGTCAACAGGCTATCTAATGGGTGATGTAGAGATTTATACCTAGTTTAGTGAGGTTTTCTACAATACCTAAGCCAGAAGCATTGCTGGCTCGACCAGCACTATGTACCAGTACCACAAACCAGCATCTCACCCCCTCAGCTCTTTATTGTAATTAGCCAATAACTACATTGTTGTACCAATCGGCTTATTACAGTTAGATCTATGCCTCCCAGTTCAAAAAACTCAAATCCACACCCCCATCCCTCCTACTCTAGTCGTTCAGGTCCCATTTCTCTGTCCTGCCCCAAACAGTTTGCTACAGTTTAGAAAGAATTTTTTTTTAATTAAACCATGAGTGTGTAGTGCTCCATACAGGCAGGGTATAAACTCTAGCAACAGTACGCAACATTTGTAGCAAGCAGTTTACTAAAGTTTAAAACAAGACATTATTTTTTTAATAAAATAAGTCGAAGGAGAGTTGGTGGAAAGGCACAGAAAAAACAGGACCAAAATGGCTGGGGCAGTAGGTATGCGGGTCATGTCATACATTTTGCCACCTGGTTGGTGTACCAGTAGCAGGAATGGCCTTTTTTTTTTTTTTGCTCTTTTAATTCTGGTGCTGTTTATGCAGAAAGTTCATCAAAGTTGGGTCTGTCAATGTTTGGTATGCCAGGCTCCCCTCAACAGCATGAAGAAGACAGAGTAGAGGAGTAGGGTGTTGAGGTGTCTGCATAGGACATGTTATTTATACCCTGTTTTCTTTTAGTGAGGAACCTCTGTGGATGTTCCATTTGTTGGATGTGTCTGTTTAGGTACATAGCAAAGGGGGCACTATACTCAGTGATAGGTCTGATGAATGCTGAATACAGTGGAACAATGACCTTATTGGACCTAAATGCCATACCTTTGTTTACACAATATAGAATGAGTTCCTCACTACCGAAGACGTGCTTGTCAAAGGTTAGATTACTGTCTGTGTGTGTCCCCAAATCTGTGATGACTAGTTTGATTGTTAGGGGTGTGTTGTCAATATGGTAGGTAGCAGGGATGGCTGCCTACCCAAAGGATACTATTATGCATTTCTTGGTATTTAGTTTTAGTACATGGCTCTGACACCAGTTATTTGTCTGTCAGCCCTTCTTAGAGAACATTAGTGATGGTGGGGGATTCTATGACTGTTCTGATTTTCAGTAGTCTGCAAATTTGCTCAAGCCAGAGGCCCCTGATTTGGGCTTTGACTTCAGAAAAGAAGATGCCAAAAGGAGCAGGCTAGTACCGATACCTGAGGGACTTTGATGGTCAAAGGTCTCTCTCTACAGATGTGAACTCTGCAATCTTAACTTCCTGGGTCTGGTCTGTGAGCCAGCTGGCTATCCACTGGGTGACATAAGAACTTATAAATAACTTCTTGAGTTTGTCAACAATGCCTGAGTGAGGTATCATGTCAAATGTCTTGGCCAGATCAAAGTGGCAGTATGAACTGTTTTGCCATCATCCATTGCTTTGGTGACTTTCTGAAAAGACATCCACCATGTTGAGTAGGCATGACCTGCCCTTGATAAAACTAAACTGAATTGGTTCCAGTTTCTGAAGGCTTTCTGTGTCATTATTAATGATTTCCATAATAATTTATTTCCATGGCTTTGCATTTGAGACCAGTGAGACTTATGGGTCTGTAGTTTCCAGGGTCTGTAGATAGCCCACCTTTGTGTAGAGGGATGACTGTTATCATTCTGCCTTCATGAAGTAAGAAGTCTATCTGGAACCTACAGTCAAGAAATGATTCTAGAGGGCCTGATAGGCCATATTTCATGCTGTTTAGAAGACAGCCTGGAATATTGTCGGAGCCCATCAGTGCAGTGTTCAGGACCTGTTTCCTACTGATATTTGTGGTAGTTATATTTAATGGCACTTCCTGCAGGGAAGCGAGGCGGAGAGAATGATAAAGTTACAGCTGAATTTGTCATCCAGTAGGTTTCCTGTACCTTCTGTCTCAGTATCGGTGGCTCCATTTACAATGAGATTTGCACACAATTGTGTATTGCCTTTGAGATTGTAGACATACCTAAATAATGCCTTTTGATTGTCATTGGCCTGGAAGGCCGGATTTACTTCAAATTTAGTTGGGAGACATTATTTGTCATCTGAGTTGTTTGTTTAGTTTGATGAGAGGGCTTTTATCCTGCTGGGTGCTGCATCTCCTAATTTTTGAATGATTTTCGCCAATGTGTTATGCAGCCTATTGATGTGTTTTCACTAGTGTGGCTTATTTTTTTACTTAGTTCTATATTTCATCCTACTGCGGTGGTGGTGCTGCGGTAGCTTTGTCACCTCACAGTAAGACGTTGTCCTGTTTGATTCTCAGCTAGAGCGTCTTCTGTGTGGAGACATGCGTGAATAGGCGTACCTTCATTGAAGGTTGTGTATCAGGGCTGGCAACTCGGCACGTAAAAATCTACTGCCAGTCATTAGCAGACCGGAGTTCCGCTGTGGCGACCCCTAACTGGGAAAAGCCGAAAGACACAAGTTCTGTATGTCATCCTGTTGGGTAAAACTATGCAGCTACTAATGTGTGTATAGGGCTTCTCTGAACAGTTCTTTTGAGAACAGCAGTATTCTCAGGGTTTGGGGGGGGCTTGAAATTTTTCCTGGTTATTACTTAATAGTAATAACGTAGCTCCTGAACATTCCAGGGTTAGCTGGAGTTCCAAGGTTTATTTTTATTTTAAAGGAGACCATTCTGTGGTCTGACCTTACAGGGGAGGGGGGACATTACACTAGGGAGTATGCAGCGCTCTGCCATATTAGTGAGGACCAGATTCAAAAGGTTTGCACCTTTAGTCTGCAGATTAACAGTCTGGTCCAGAGAGTTTGTATTTACAAAGTCCAGGAATCTCAGCACCTGTACATTTTATATCATATATGATTCCCAGTTAATAGTGGGGTAATTAAAGATGCCCATGAATATGGTATTGGGATGGATGGATTGCATCTCCAGCAAACTTAAATAAGTGTTGTGAGTTTCCTGGGTCATAGAGGGGGACCTATAGCTTGCAAGGAAGTGGTATGGGATTTTGCTTATGGTGATTTGAATGTGGAGGAGTTCAAGTGCATTGTCCTGTTTGACCAGCCTTAAGGTATAGTTATGTTTGTTGTAAATCGAGACAACTCTACCATTAGTCTCTGCCTAAGTAGTAGGTAGACTAAATGTGTAGAAGGCATTACAGCCTTGCACTGCTGGGGTGTTGTTCATAGGTTCATAGGTTCATAGGTTCATACTAGGCTATCTGCCCTAGGGCATTTATAAGCCTAGCCAGAGTGTGTTTGGCTTCCGCCACCCGTTTTAAATTCATTTTGCTATGCCTTTTTTTGAGGTTAGTATACGGTGCCTCTGTCTAACAGTGACACAGAAGTGATAGCCAGGCTAAACCGACGATCTCCCATCCACTCATCAAGATTCCTCTTGAAGAGAGTCAGTGTGGGACTCTGCCTAACCTGGACTGGGATTTTATTCCAGAGTGAAGGGAGCCTCTGGGTTATGAATCTGTCCCTCCAGCATGTCCTATTTATTTCAGTGCTGAGGTTCAAGTCTCTCGAGCTCGTAGCTCAATGGGATTTGGATTTTCTGAGGTGCAGCATGTCCATTAATTCCGGGTTGGACATGGCTTTATGTCAGGCACAGATCGCCTCTGAGCAGGCGGTATGCCACTGAGTAGAGCTGGAGTTTCTTTAACCGGGCAGCATATGGCATCTGTTTGAGCCCTTTGATCCTCTTGGTGAGGTACTTTTGGGGTCTTTCCAGTTGCTGCAGGTGTCTGGTAAGGTACATCCCAAAAGGGGCATTGTACTCATAGGTTCATAGGTTCATAGGTTCATACTAGGCTATCTGCCCGAGGGCATTTACAAGCCTAGCCCATCGTTTTGTGGCTTACGCCACCCCTTAAGTATGGGGAACTATACCCATTATTTTGCTGTGCCTCTGTCGAGCAGTGACACTGAGGTAATCCCTGGGGTATATTTGCGATCTCCCATCCATTGGTCAAGATTTCTCTTGAACAAGGCCAGCGAGGTGCTCTGCCTCACATATACCGGGATTTTGTTCCACAGCATAGGGAGTCTTTGGGTGATGAATCTATCCCTCCAGCACGTCCTATTAATAGCCGTGTCGAGGTTTAAGTCTCCTGCCCTTGTGGCTCTGGTGGATCTAGATTTTTTGAGGTGAAGCATATTCATCAAATCTGGGTTTGACATGGCCTTGTATGTTAGGCAAAGGTCACCTCTGAGCAAGCGGTGGCGACTGAATAGAGCTGGAGTTCTTTCAGTCGGGCAGCATAGGACAGATTTTTGAGACCCTTTATCCTTTTGGTGAGGAACTTTTGTGGTCTCTCCAGCTGCTGCAAGTGTCGGGTCAGATACATTCCGAATGGGGCATTGTACTCAATCATTGGTCTGATGAGTGATGAGTAAAGGGAGACCATGACCTCCCTTGATCTAGATGAGAATCCCTTCATGATAAGGTGGGCAATGTAGAAGGTCTTCCTAACTACTTTAGCTACATGGGTGTCGAATGACAGACTACAATCAACCTGGGTCCCCAAGTCCCTGATAACTTCTTCTGTGCTCAGTGGATTGCCACCTATTTGGTAGCTAGGGTAACCTTGTTTTTCCCGAAGGGTATGACTATGCATTTTGGCATTTAACTTTAGGCCATGGCTCTGGCACCAGTTATCCGTTTCTGTGAGACCCTTCTGAAGGATATCTGTGTCAGATGTGTTTTCTACTATGGCTCCCAGTTTGCAGTCATCTGCAAACTTTGTCAGCCATAACCCTCCTGTGTTTGCTTGTACTGAAAAGTAGATGCCAAACAAGAGTGGACCAGGACTGAGCCCTGTGGGACCCCACTTGTGACAGGCTTTGAGTCTGACATGGCGCCAGCAACTCTGACCCTGTGGGTTCTGTCACTCAGCCAGTTTGCAACCCATCTTGTGATGTATGGGTTAACATTTAAGCTGCTGAGTTTTTCAATGATACCCGAGTGAGGTATTGTATCGAAGGCCTTCGCCAGATCCAGGTAGGCTGTATGGACTGCCTTTCCTCATCAATGGCTTTGGTGACTGTTTGAAAAAGTCAACCAAGTTTAAAAGGCATGATCTGCCTTTGACAAAGCCAAACTGGGTTGGATCCAAGGTCTGCAAATTCCCTATGTCTTTATTTATGAGGTCCATTATGATCCTCTCCATGGCTTTGCAGATAAGGCTTGTCAAGCTAATAGGCGGTAATTTCCAGGGTCGGTGGAAGCACCGCCTTTGTGAAGTGGGACCACAGTTGCAGTGCGCCACTCCTGGGTACATATCCAGAGGTAAGACTTTGATTAAATAGCTGTCCTAGTTGTGGGTTTAATTCCTCATTGAGTTAAATGGAGCACACAGCCGGGGACACCGTCGGGTCCCATGGATGCTGTGTTTTTGCTTTGGAGAGCAGTTTTAACTTGGGCGTTGGAAATGTTTGGGGGGCTGCAATCGTTTGGTATAGATATCTCTCCTTTTGGGGGGGAGGGGGGGAGAAGTTTGCACTGAACCTGTCAGCCAGTATGTTGGCAATGTCTGTAGGATCAGTATTCTTCACATCATTTTTGACTAGTTCTGAGCATATCTGGGAGTTTCCTCCCAGGTTTCTAACATAGCTAAAGAATGCCTTATGATTGTCTTTTGAGTCTTTAGCTATTTTTCTCTCAAAATTTGCTTTGGATGATTTTATGAGAGCTCTTAGTTTTTTACTTATAGTGATCAAGGGTGTCTTACCTTTTAAGGATTTTGCTCTATCTTGTAGTAGCTTTCTCCTTTTATTGTAGAGTTTGTTTATGGCTGGGGTCCACCAGAGTGGACGCTTGCCTTTGGTACAGAGAGTCTTTGTTTTGCTTGGGATTGCCTTATCCATGCAGTCCTGCAGGTGCTGGTAGAAGGCATTTGTGAGTGATTCAGCAGCTTGAGTACTGTTTTCCGCCTCCTGGGGCCTTAAAGGAGACCACACTAGTCTTTAGAAGTGTGAAGTCGGCTTTGAAGTTTTTACTGTGGTCTTTTTATTTCAGGTGGGGTGGGATGAGGACCTCCAGCGAGATTAGTTTGTGATCTGATCTCACCAGTGAGGGTATACTTCGGTGTTGAACATTGTGCTCCCATGTTCGTGATGATGAGATCAAGTATGTTATCTCCTCTTGTGGGGATGGTGACTAGTTGTTCCATGGCATTTGAGTTTATGAATTCCAGGAACTTTTGGGCTAGGGTGTTTGGGCTTGAGTAGTGTTCCCAGTCTATATTAGGGTAATTGAAGTCACCTAGTATGATGGTGTTTGGTGATACATTTATCCCTCTAGTGTTTTCAGGAAGGCCATGTGAGGTTCCTGAGTTTGTGAGGGTGGCCTGTAACATGCTACAATTTGCAGAGCAGTCTTGCCTATGGTTAATTGCACCTGGATGGTCTCCGATGCATCGTGCGTTGCCACCAGTCTTGAGGTGTGGGTGTCCTTGATGAATATGGATACCCTCCTTTCTTGGTATTGTCCGGATTTTGGGGCGGGCATGATATGAGGTAAAACCTGATAGTGCTGGGGTGCTCTCAGGAGCCTTGAACCAGGTTTCTGTCACAGCACAGACATCGATGTTCTCCATATTGAGAAGGGCCTCGAGTCGTGCATTTTGAGATTTAGACTTCTGGCATTGAGCAGCATTACCCTTAGTTTTTTCCTTTTTGTGTTTTAGGGTGGTAGGTTTAGAATTTGAGCCTTGCCTAAAAAGGCACTATGGGGGTGGCAAGAGCCTTTGCCAATATCCGGAATCCCAGGCGTGACAGGTGCAAGCCGTCCCTTGCCCAGCAGCGTGGCTTGTCCAGCATGTCATCCCAGGCAGACAGACACTGGATCCCCTTTGAATGACACCAGTGGTTAAGCCAATTGTTAAAGCTGATCATCTTATCTCTGTATTGTGGCATCATTCTTGGTGAAGGTAGGATACTGCTCAAGGTCAGGGTCATACCTGCCTGGGCTACATAATCAGAGAGCTCCTCAATGTCTCTTTTCATGTAGTCCAAGGAGGTACGTCTCAGGTCGTTCACACCAGCATGGACAATGACTGAGTCATATTTGTACCTGCTGTTGAGAGACCTGAGTGCTTGCTATGTGGCGGATTCTAGCGCCCGACAGGCAGCTTACTGTGACCTTCTCCTTACTCAGTCTGGTGAGCCGGACGTCAGTGTGTCTGACTATGGAGTCACCAATGACTAGTGTGTCTGGCATTGTGTTTGGCCTTAAGGGCTGTGACTGTTTGACACTCTGACTGTGAGGTCTATGTGTTGCAGGTGCTGTGTTCTGAGGTGGTGGTTGTTTGGGTGTCTGCTTAGGTGGCCTCTGCTGTTTTGGTAGATTTTTGTTCAGAGCCTCCGAGTATGTCTTTGTGTGTTTATGTGTATGATTTGAGGTTGTGATGGTACTATGTGAGACTGGGTCTATAGTGTGTGTGGTAACCTTCTCCTCCTGACTGGTCTTGCCAGTCCTATGTTGAGAGAGCTCAGCCTCCAGTTTGGCCGTATAGTTGCATCTCTCGCATGTATTTGTGTTTTGTGGGAGGAGGAGAGGGTTGTCTGTGTACATGAGGCAATTGTAACATTGCCTCAAAATTCTCAGGTTCACCAGCTGAGCAGGAGAGGACACTAGCAACTGATCCGTCGACATGCTAGAAGGAATAGACAAAAACTTTGAAAAGATTCCGGGACGTGGGTGACAGAAATGGGGGTTTGCCTTTTTTGGGGTACTATCTATGACAAGAGTGCCGTATCAAGGTAATAAGTACTGTAGGAGCAAGTGCTAGGTTTAACAGATAGAGAATAGTCTACTTGGAGTCAAGTAGAGATGATCCTTTTAGTTATAGGATATGCTGATTAGATCAGTAGTATAGTTCGAGGAAGGTAGTTTTAAGGGAAAATTTGAAGAGTGTAATTTAGGTAGCCCTAATAGTTTAAATCTGCTTAACCGGCGCTGCCCTAGTGTGCAACAGTAGCAGCTAAATCGCGCTAAATCGCTGTCTGTGACTTATACCCGCATCTCAATAACTACACAGATGTCAGCATTGTCTGTGGTGAGAAAGGTGTTGTCTGTGACTTGTACCCAAGTCTCAATAACCACACAGATGTCAGCATTCTCTGTGGTGAGAAGGCTGTTGTCTGTGACTTGTACCCAAGTCTCAATAACCACACAGATGTCAGCATTCTCTGTGGTGAGAAGGCTGTTGTCTGTGACTTATACCCGCATCTCAATAACCACACAGATGTCAGCATTCTGTGAGGTGAGAAGCGTGTTGTCTTTGATGTGTACCCATGTCTCAGTAATCACACAGATGTCAGCATTCTCTGTGGGGAGAAGGGTGTTTTCTGTGACTAGAACCCACGTCTCAATAACCACACAGATGTAAGCATTCTCTGTGGTGAGAAAGATTTTGTCTGTGACTTATACCCACATCTCAATATCCACACAGATTTCAGCATTCTCTGTGGTGAGAAAGGTGTTGTCTGTGACGTGTACCCTTGTCTCAATAACCACACAGATGTCAGGATTCTGTGTGGTGAGAAGGCTGTTCTCTGTGATTTATACCCACGTCTCAATAACCACACAAATGTCAGCATTCTCCGTGGTGAGAAGGCTGTTGTCTGTGACTTGTTCCCATGTGTCAATAACCACACAGATGTCAGGATTCTGTGTGGTGAGAAGGGTGTTCTCTGTGATTTATACCCACGTCTCAATAACCACACAAATGTCAGCATTCTCCGTGGTGAGAAGGCTGTTGTCTGTGACTTGTTCCCATGTCTCAATAACCACACAAATGTCAGCATTCTCTGTGGTGAGAAGGGTGTTTTCTGTAACTAGTACCTATGTCTCGATAACCACACAGATGTAAGTATTCTCTGTGGTGAGAAAGGTGTTGTCTGTGACGTATACCCATGTCTCAATAACCACACAGATGTCAGCATTGTCTGTGGTGAGAAAGGTGTTGTCTGTGACGTATACCCATGTCTCAATAATCACACAGATGTCAGCATTCTCTGTGGTGAGAAGCGTGTTCTGTGTGTCTTCTACCCACGTCTCAATAACCACACAAATGTCAGCATTCTCTGTGGTGAGAAGGGTGTTTTCTGTAACTAGTACCTATGTCTCGATAACCACACAGATGTAAGTATTCTCTGTGGTGAGAAAGGTTTTGTCTGTGACGTATACCCATGTCTCAATAACCACACAGATGTCAGCATTGTCTGTGGTGAGAAAGGTGTTGTCTGTGACGTATACCCATGTCTCAATAACCACACAGATATCAGCATTCTCTGTGGTGAGAAGGGTGTTCTGTGTGTCTTCTACCCAAGTCTCAATAACCAAACAGATGTCAGCATTCTCTGTGGTGAGAAAGGTGTTGCATGTGACTTATACCCAAGTCTCAATAACCACACAAATGTCAGCATTCTCTGTGATGAGAAGGGTGTTGTCTGTTACTTGTTCCCATGTGTCAATAACCACACAGATTTCAGCATTCTCTGTGGTGAGAAAGGTGTTGTCTGTGACGTGTACCCTTGTCTCAATAACCACACAGATGTCAGGATTCTGTGTGGTGAGAAGGGTGTTCTCTGTGATTTATACCCACGTCTCAATAACCACACAAATGTCAACATTCTCCGTGGTGAGAAGGCTGTTGTCTGTGACTTGTTCCCATGTCTCAATAACCACACAGATGTCAGCTTTCTCTGTGGTGAGAAGGGTTTTGTATGTGACTTATACCCACATCTCAATAACCACACAAATGTCAACATTCTCCGTGGTGAGAAGGCTGTTGTCTGTGACTTGTACCACGTCTCAATAACCACACAGATGTCAGCTTTCTCTGTGGTGAGAAGGGTTTTGTATGTGACTTATACCCACATCTCAATAACCACACAAATGTCAACATTCTCTGTGGTGAGAAGGGTGTTTTCTGTAACTAGTACCTATGTCTCGATAACCACACAGATGTAAGTATTCTCTGTGGTGAGAAAGGTGTTGTCTGTGACGTATACCCATGTCTCAATAACCACACAGATGTCAGCATTGTCTGTGGTGAGAAAGGTGTTGTCTGTGACGTATACCCATGTCTCAATAATCACACAGATGTCAGCATTCTCTGTGGTGAGAAGCGTGTTCTGTGTGTCTTCTACCCACGTCTCAATAACCACACAAATGTCAGCATTCTCTGGGGTGAGAAGGGTGTTGTCTGTTACTTGTTCCCATGTGTCAATAACCACACAGATGTCAGCATTCTCTGTGATGAGAAGGGTGTTGTCTGTGACTTGTACCCACGTCTCAATAACCACACAGATGTCAGCATTCTCTGTGGTGAGAAGGGTGTTGTCTATGACTTGTACCCACGTCTCAATAACCACACAAATGTCAGCATTCTGTGTGGTGAGAAGGGTGTTGTCTGTGACTTGTACCCATGTCTCAATAACCACACAGATGTCAGCATTCTCTTTGGTGAGAAGGCTGTTGTCTGTGACTTGTACCACGTCTCAGTAACCACGCAGATGTCAGCATTCTGTGTGGTGAGAAGGGTGTTGTCTGTGACTTATACCCACATCTCAATGACCACACAAATGTCAGCATTCTCTGTGGGAAGAAGGGCATATTCTGTGACTTGTTCCCATGTCTCAATAACCACACAGATGTCAGCATTCTCTGTGGTGAGAAGGGTGTTGTCTATGACTTATACCCACGTCTCAATAACCACACAAATGTCAGCATTCTCTGTGGTGAGAAAGGTGTTGTCTGTGACTTGTACCCATGTCTCAATAACCACACAGATGTCAGCATTCTCTGTGGTGAGAAGGGTGTTGTCTGTGACTTGTACTCATGTCTCAGTAACCCTGCAGATGTCAGCATTCTCTGTGAGGAGAAAGGTGTTGTCTGTGACTTCGTTTCAGTAACCACATAGATGTCACCATTCTCTGTGGGGAGAAGAGCATGTAGGATGTAGGGTTTCTTGTTCAGATTCCTTGCACTGAGCAGTAACACTTTTAGATTCGCTATGGTTGGAATGTTTATTAGGATGGCATTGCCTTTAAGCACTATAAGTGGCAACAACGTTTTAGCAAACATTTGAAAGGCTAGAAGAGAGAGGTGCAGACCGTCCCTGGCAAATCAGTGTGATCTGTTGACCATCTCTTTCCATACTGACAAATATTGCACGCCCTTAGAATGACACCAGAAACTAAGCCAGTTATTAAAGTCAGCCATCTTCTGTTCTTATTGTGGCATCATCATTGGAGAAGGTAAAATGCTGTTCAATGCTATTCTAATATCAGCCCGGGACATATATGCCGAGAGCTCCATGATGTCTCTCTTCTTATAGTCTAGGGAGGTATGTCTCAGGTCATTTACACCAACATGGACTATGACTGAGTCATACTGGTACTTGTGGTCCAGTGACCTGAGTGAGTGCCTAATATCAAAATCATGAAAAAAACAGGCATCCACAAAGCTGTTATCTTAAAAGGCTTTAATGAAAAACAGAGGAAACACATAGTAAGCAGCCAATTAAAAACATTCTCAATTACTAATGAGAATTTTTTTAATTGACTGCTTACCATGTGTTTTATTATATAATGGTCTTCATTTATTTTAATGTTATGGATCTGATGAAGCACACTATGTGTGAAAGCACTTATTCTCTGTTTTTCATTAAAGCCTTTTAAGATAACAGCTTTGGTGGACGCGTGGTTTGTTCATGATTTTGATATTATATTTTTCTCCTGGGCAACTTTGGCTTGTTTGGATATATTCTTTATCTTGTTGAGTGCCTATTATGGTGGATCCAAGCCCTGATAAGCAACTGACCGTGAGTTTCTCCTTTCTCAGCCTGGTGAGAGGGACATCAGTATGTCTCACAATGGAGTCTCCATTGACCAAAATGTTGGATTGTGTGGTGGCTTGCCTTATGGGCTTAGAAGTATAGGTCTATGAGATGTGGCTGTATGTGTTGATGTGGGTGTTTTGAAAGAGTGTGTTCAGGGCTGCCTGTGGTATTTGTTATGTGTACTTCATCTAGGAGGTCTTTGAGGTTTAGGAAGGTTACATTTAAGTGCTTGAGCATATGTGGGTCTATGTGTCTGGTTAGCTGTGTCTAATGGGTGTAATGTATGTACTACTGACAAACTTATTGACATTAGGAGAGCTTTTATGTGAGACCTTTGCCTTCAGTGACATTGTCTTAATATATGTCTCACATAAGATATCCGTTAGTTTGAGAATTGGATGGTTGTCAGTAAACATGAGGCAATTTCTGCATTGCCTCAGGATGCCCAAATCCATCAAGCTGGTAACAGAGATAGTGGGAAAGTCCATATCCATGGCAACAGACCCTTTTTTATTAATTAGACAGTTAATGTGCCAAAATATAGTAAAGTCAGGAGTATCTGGGTGAAATGTTTGTCATGGGGCAAACTAATTGCCCTACAGTTTTTTACAGGAAGAATGTCAACCCAAGATGCCTGCGACTATACAGGGCAATACCAAACACTTGCAGGGATACTACTGCAGTAGACTCTGATGAGTTATGCAAATAGTATTTATGGAAATACTCTGACGTTAGGTTAGACAGTAGCTAATCATGCAGTGCTTACTGAAAATAAATAGTTAATTTTGTGAAGAATGATGAAAAGTCTGGATTCACCTAATTTACTACTAGGACTGGTCTGACCACAGCTTCACATTGCTGGGGTAACTGACCACAGCTTCACATTGCTAGGGTAACTGACCACAGCTTCACATTGCTAGGGTAACTGACCACAGCTTCACATTGCTAGGGTAACTGACCACAGCTTCACATTGCTGGGGTAAATTGCCCCTTTGTTTCCTCTTTCACCAGGAGAAAGGCAGTATCACAAATCCCAAAATTAGAGGCAGGCCACATTTTTTTTGTTAATCCACAGTCTTGTTCCAGGTGATGCAAGGGTCTGTAGGCTTGTTGTAGCCTTTACCTGGTAGATGCCTTGAACAGAAACCAGACCAGTCAGGAAGGTCCCACACAGGCACTCACTGCCCAGTCAAAGGTAGTCAGGAATCAATGACCCTCTGCTCCTTCTCGCACCAGGAGAAACAGAAGCACTAATCCATGATGACAACTGAGAAACAGAATGTGGGCTCTCCAGTGATTGGTGGTATTGGACTGTATGATGCGGATCATAAAGGTAAAATGGAAAAATGGGTTAATATCCTAAATGTTGCATTGTGCACTAAGGACTTAGATATGAAAGAAGGGTAATTTGAGCTTTAGCAGACTAAGTGGAGAGACACTAATTTTAAAAGAGCAAAATAGATTGGAAGGGGGTGGGCCCTTTGGAGAGATTTTTGATCTTACTGACAATGGCTACTGAAAGAGGAGAGGGAAGAAACTAACCTAAGGCAGGAGCAAGAAATGATGTGGTCAAACTAACCTAAGGCAGGGGCGGCTACACATACAGTGAGGGTAACAACACAACAACACCAGGGTGGGAGGGCAGGGAAAATTCATTTCTGTGTGACTCACAAGAGACGCAGCTTTGGTTGCTTTTCTAATTTTAAATATGCAATAGAAAACAGGATACAGTTAAAACACAAGATGAGATTCATAAAGTTTAGCACAAAGGTACACTGTGTACACTTAGTGTAACCTTTATGAATCAATAGACAGTACAAGCATTGTGTAAGGAATGTTCTTGAATTCGGAAAGTGTACACATAGTGTAAGCTTTGTGGTGACTTTTATGAATCTGTCCTTCAGTGTAATAAAAAGGTACCATAATATACAAAATAGAAGAAAGCAATAAAGCAATATAAGTTACGAGAAAGCAGTTTAAGGAAAAACAAACTAACCTTTTCCTCACAACAGTCTATGGCAGAATCTTGGTGAGCTATTCCAATAAAGACCTGAAATGTTTTATTTTACCACTTAAATGCAAGGTTTAGTTCCTAGGTCCTCCCTCATTTCGCAGGTGATTATCACAGGTGGATATGAATGACTTGAGACATACCTGCCTGGACCATAGGATGAGAGACATGATGGACCTCTCAGAATATGTCTGAGGTAGGTATGACCCCAGCCTTGACTAGTATTCATGACTAGGAATGATGCCACAGTGCAAACAAAAGATTAGTGACTTCATAAATCGGCTTAGCTTCTGATGTCACTCAAAGGGGGTACAATATGTATCTGTCTGAGACAAGACAGTAGACAGTCCTAACTGCTTTGCCAGGGATGACCTGCTCCTATCCCCAAGACTGTTGTATATTTTCTAAATTCCTCTCTACCCCCTGGTACCTTTTTAGGGACTGGCAATCTTTCAAAGCCTCCAAAATAACAAGACAGAATCCAGATGACAAAAGGATATTGCACCTCAATGTTATGAGCCTAAAAACACGACTCTCTATAAGCATTTCTTATCCTGGAAAACATGAGTATATGCATCATCACAGAGACCTGCTTCAAGACCAGTGGGTTTCAGTCGTCATCATCCTCCTTTTTCATATTTTCTACATGGGGTTAGGGTGTCATATCAACTGCTACCATCTGTCTGTGATCATTATTACTCGCCTGCCTTCTTCAACACTCTTGTCTGACTGTTGCAGGTCTTCTCCCACACAATACAGCCACCCTTTGCTGGATCCCCTAGTTTCCTTTTCCCTTCTTCCTAGGGTTTCAATGCCTACCACATTTTCAGGACCAGCACATTAAAAGAAAACACTAAAGATGCCGGCGTGTCAGTATTCCTAAAAAAATCATTTCACCTCCAGACTCCTTAAACAAGATAATACCATGGAACTCCTTCACATCCAACTTACTGTTAACAAAACCCTTTATCTTATCTTAACTAACTATAAGACCTCCTCTATATCCTTGTCAGCTCACGTGCCCTGCCTAACTACCATGGAGTCCTTATGTATTAATCCAAGCACCTTTCTCCTAGGAGACTTCAACTACACCACCTTTAAGTGTGAGGCATACATTCTCAAGCATATATGTCCAGAAATTTCTGGACTTTATCAATACAAGCTCTCAGGATTAGTTAGTCTGCCCCCAGTCAGAAGTAATAAAATCCTGGACTTCATACATACTGATATGAGACAGCTTTACTCACCGTTATCAGAAATGTCTTCCCTGGTTAAACTGGCAACAAATCAGTCAAATTCACCGTAAGATTGAAAACAGAAGCATTTCCCAACATCTCAGTATTTAGAGATTGTACAAAGCAAAATCTACTGAAAGTGAGTGCCGACCTGATTAAATTTAAAATCCACCCCCCAGTGCCGCCACTGTTTAAGTGGAGTCCCTTACTACCAAATTCAACACACATGTAAATAGCTGCATAGGTGCATCCATCTTCCTGTGACGTAAAGACAATATCAAATTTAAGAATAAATGCCTATAGTGTAACCCAAATATAAACTCACTGCACACAAAAATAAATTTAACTCAACATGCTCACAAAGTGCTTGCTAAACTAACAAGGAACAATGGACCCAAATCAAATCAAACAAATCCAGGTGTGAGGTAAAAACAGCCACCATGTGAAGGTTAACCACCTCAGAAACAATGCCCAGCACTGTGCAAAGCCAATAGTAAATAATATCACATACTCAGATCCAGTAATTATTGCCAACCTATGAGTGGACACATTATTTCCGATTTCACCACCCTCTATACTCTTCTTTATTCCCAGATCACATGCCTGAATCTACACCGGATCCGAACCTCCCAAGAAAGAGTCCTCAAGGCACTATCCACAGTAAAGAACACTACTTCCATGAGGCCAGAGAACATACTGGGATGCCTACTGGTCAGTCAGAAAAAAGACTTATCATGCCCCTTACATAGACTATTCAGTATCAATCTCCAAATAAGCTTCTTGCCAGATGAATGGATGACAGCTACAGTTATCCACTTGTGCAGATGAATGCAGGACAGCTACAGTTATCCACTTGTGCAGATGAATGCAGGACAGCTGCAGATGAATGGATGACAGCTACAGTTATCCACTTGTGCAGATGAATGCAGGACAGCTACAGTTATCCACTTGTGCAGATGAATGGATGACAGCTACAGTTATCCACTTGTGCAGATGAATGCAGGACAGCTACAGTTATCCACTTGTGCAGATGAATGCAGGACAGCTACAGTTATCCACTTGTGCAGATGAATGGATGACAGCTACAGTTGTTCACTTGTGCAAAGGCAGGAAATCAGTAGATCCTGGTAATTATAGACTTAGAAACCTGACCAGCCTCCTCTGTAATGCCTATGGAAAGAATCATTATGGAATTAATGAATAAGGACATAGGCAATTTGCAGGCTCTTGACCCAAGCCAGTTCAGAGCCAGTAAAGGCAGTTCTTACCTGCTTAACCAGGTTTCCTTCTTTGAGAATGTAACTGCAGCAATAGATGAGGACAACTTAGTCTACACACCATATCTAGACCTTGCAAAGGTGTTCAACACCATTCTATATTCAGGCATTGTATATAAACTCTTCCAGTTAAATGTAAATCCCTGTGTAACTGTGTTCAACACCACAACACCATTCTATATTCAGGCATTGTATATAAACTCTTCCAGTTAAATGTAAATCCCTGTGTAACTGTGTTCAACACCATTCTATATTCAGGCATTGTATATAAACTCTTCCAGTTAAATGTAAATCCCTGTGTAACTGTGTTCAACACCATTCTATATTCAGGCATTGTATATAAACTCTTCCAGTTAAATGTAAATCCCTGTGTAACTGTGTTCAACACCATTCTATATTCAGGCATTGTATATAAACTCTTCCAGTTAAATGTAAATCCCTGTGTAACTGTGTTCAACACCATTCTATATTCAGGCATTGTATATAAACTCTTCCAGTTAAATGTAAATCCCTGTGTAACTGTGTGATGTCACCATTCTCTGTGGGGAGAAGAGCATGTAGGATGTAGGGTTTCTTGTTCAGATTCCTTGCACTGAGCAGTAACACTTTTAGATTCGCTATGGTTGGAATGTTTATTAGGATGGCATTGCCTTTAAGCACTATAAGTGGCAACAACGTTTTAGCAAACATTTGAAAGGCTAGAAGAGAGAGGTGCAGACCATCCCTGGCAAATCAGTGTGATCTGTTGACCATCTCTTTCCATACTGACAAATATTGCACGCCCTTAGAATGACACCAGAAACTAAGCCAGTTATTAAAGTCAGCCATCTTCTGTTCTTATTGTGGCATCATCATTGGAGAAGGTAAAATGCTGTTCAATGCTATTCTAATATCAGCCCGGGACATATATACCGAGAGCTCCATGATGTCTCTCTTCTTATAGTCTAGGGAGGTATGTCTCAGGTCATTTACACCAACATGGACTATGACTGAGTCATACTGGTACTTGTGGTCCAGTGACCTGAGTGAGTGCCTAATATCAAAATCATGAAAAAAACAGGCATCCACAAAGCTGTTATCTTAAAAGGCTTTAATGAAAAACAGAGGAAACACATAGTAAGCAGCCAATTAAAAACATTCTCAATTACTGATGAGAATTTTTTTAATTGACTGCTTACCATGTGTTTTATTATATAATGGTCTTCATTTATTTTAATGTTATGGATCTGATGAAGCACACTATGTGTGAAAGCACTTATTCTCTGTTTTTCATTAAAGCCTTTTAAGATAACAGCTTTGGTGGACGCGTGGTTTGTTCATGATTTTGATACTATATTTTTCTCCTGGGTGACTTTGGCTTGTTTGGATATATTCTTTATCTTGTTGAGTGCCTATTATGGTGGATCCAAGCCCTGATAAGCAACTGACCGTGAGTTTCTCCTTTCTCAGCCTGGTGAGAGGGACATCAGTATGTCTCACAATGGAGTCTCCATTGACCAAAATGTTGGATTGTGTGGTGGCTTGCCTTATGGGCTTAGAAGTATAGGTCTATGAGATGTGGCTGTATGTGTTCATGTGGGTGTTTTGAAAGAGTGCGTTCAGGGCTGCCTGTGGTATTTGTTATGTGTACTTCATCTAGGAGGTTTTTGAGGTTTAGGAAGGTTACATTTAAGTGCTTGAGCATATGTGGGTCTATGTGTCTGGTTAGCTGTGTTTAATGGGTGTAATGTGTGTACTACTGACAAACTTATTAACATTAGGAGAGCTTTTATGTGAGACCTTTGCCTTCAGTGACATTGTCTTAATATATGTCTCACATAAGATATCCGTTAGTTTGAGAATTGGATGGTTGTCAGTAAACATGAGGCAATTTCTGCATTGCCTCAGGATGCCCAAATCCAACAAGCTGGTAACAGAGATAGTGGGAAAGTCCATATCCATGGCAACAGACCCTTTTTTATTAATTAGACAGTTAATGTGCCAAAATATAGTAAAGTCAGGAGTATCTGGGTGAAATGTTTGTCATAGGGCAAACTAATTGCCCTACAGTTTTTTACAGGAAGAATGTCAACCCAAGATGCCTGCGACTATATAGGGCAATGCCAAACACTTGCAGGGATACTACTGCAGTAGACTCTGATGAGTTATGCACTTAGTATTTATGGAAATACTCTGACGTTAGGTTAGACAGTAGCTAATCAAGCAGTGCTTACTGAAAATAAATAGTTAATTTTGTGAAGAATGATGAAAAGTCTGGATTCACCTAATTTACTACTAGGACTGGTCTGACCACAGCTTCACATTGCTAGGGTAACTGACCACAGCTTCACATTGCTGGGGTAACTGACCACAGCTTCACATTGCTAGGGTAACTGACCACAGCTTCACATTGCTAGGGTAACTGACCACAGCTTCACATTGCTAGGGTAACTGACCACAGCTTCACATTGCTAGGGTAACTGACCACAGCTTCACATTGCTGGGGTAAATCGCCCCTTTGTTTCTTCTTTCACCAGGAGAAAGGCAGTATCACAAATCCCAAAATTAGAGGCAGGCCACATTTTTTTTTGTTAATCCACAGTCTTGTTCCAGGTGATGCAAGGGTCTGTAGGCTTGTTGTAGCCTTTACCTGGTAGATGCCTTGAACAGAAACCAGACCAGTCAGGAAGGTCCCACACAGGCACTCACTGCCCAGTCAGAGGTAGTCAGGAATCAATGACCCTCTGCTCCTTCTCGCACCAGGAGAAACAGAAGCACTAATCCATGATGACTACTGAGAAACAGAATGTGGGTTCTCCAGTGATTGGTGGTATTGGACTGTATGATGCGGATCTTAAAGGTAAAATGGAAAAATGGGTTAATATCCTAAATGTTGCATTGTGCACTAAGGACTTAGATATGAAAGAATGGTAATTTGAGCTTTAGCAGACTAAGTGGAGAGACACTAATTTTAAAAGAGCAAGATAGATTGGAAGGGGGTGGGCACTTTGGAGAGATTTTTGATCTTACTGACAATGGCTACTGAAAGAGGAGAGGGAAGAAACTAACCTAAGGCAGGAGCAAGAAATGATGTGGTCAAACTAACCTAAGGCAGGGGCGGCTACACATACAGTGAGGGTAACAACACAACAACACCAGGGTGGGAGGGCAGGGAAAATTCATTTCTGTGTGACTCACAAGAGACGCAGCTTTGGTTGCTTTTCTAATTTTAAATATGCAATAGAAAACAGGATGCAGTTAAAACACAAGATGAGATTCATAAAGTTTAGCGCAAAGGTACACTGTGTACACTTAGTGTAACCTTTATGAATCAATAGACAGTACAAGCATTGTGGAAGGGATGTTCTTGAATTCGGAAAGTGTACACATAGTGTAAGCTTTGTGGTGACTTTTATGAATCTGTCCTTCAGTGTAATAGAAAGGTACCATAATATACAAAATAGAAGAAAGCAATAAAGCAATATAAGTTACGAGAAAGCAGTTTAAGGAAAAACAAACTAACCTTTTCCTCACAACAGTCTATGGCAGAATCTTGGTGAGCTATTCCAATAAAGACCTGAAATGTTTTATTTTACCACTTAAACGCAAGGTTTAGTTCCTAGGTCCTCCCTCATTTCACAGGTGATTATCACAGGTGGATATGAATGACTTGAGACATACCTGCCTGGACCATAGGATGAGAGACATGATGGACCTCTCAAAATATGTCTGAGGTAGGTATGAACCCAGCCTTGACTAGTATTCATGACTAGGAATGATGCCACAGTGCAAACAAAAGATTAGTGACTTCATAAATCGGCTTAGCTTCTGATGTCACTCAAAGGGGGTACAATATGTATCTGTCTGAGACAAGACAGTAGACAGTCCTAACTGCTTTGCCAGGGATGACCTGCTCCTATCCCCAAGACTGTTGTATATTTTCTAAATTCCTCTCTACCCCCTGGTACCTTTTAGGGACTGGCAATCTTTCAAAGCCTCCAAAATAACAAGACAGAATCCAGATGACAAAAAGATATTGCACCTCAATGTTATGAGCCTAAAAACACGACTCTCTATAAGCATTTCTTATCCTGGAAAACATGAGTATATGCATCATCACAGAGACCTGCTTCAAGACCAGTGGGTTTCAGTCATCATCCTCCTCCTTTTTCATATTTTCTACATGGGGTTAGGGTGTCATATCAGCTGCTACCATCTGTCTGTGATCATTATTACTCACCTGCCTTCTTCAACACTCTTGTCTGACTGTTGCAGGTCTTCTCCCACACAATGCAGCCACCCTTTGCTGGATGCCCTAGTTTCCTCTTCCCTTCTTCATAGGGTTTCAATGCCTACCACATTTTCAGGACCAGCACATTAGAAGAAAGCACTAAAGATGCCGGCGTGTCAGTATTCCTAAAAAAATCATTTCACCCCCAGACTCCTTAAACAAGATAATACCATGGAACTCCTTCACATCCAACTTACTGTTAACAAAACCCTTTATCATATCTTATCTAACTATAGGACCTCCTCTATATCCTCGTCAGCTCACGTGCCCTGCCTAACTACCATGGAGTCCTTATGTATTAATCCAAGCACCTTTCTCCTAGGAGACTTCAACTACACCACCTTTAAGTGTGAGGCATACATTCTCAAGCATATATGTCCAGAAATTTCTGGACTTTATCAATACAAGCTCTCAGGATTAGTCTGCCCCCAGTCAGAAGTAATAAAATCCTGGACTTCATACATACTGATATGAGACAGCTTTACTCACCGTTATCAGAAATGTCTTCCCTGGTTAAACTGGCAACAAATCAGTCAAATTCACCATAAGATTGAAAACAGAAGCATTTCCCAACATCTCAGTATGTAGAGATTGTACAAAGCAAAATCTACTGAAAGTGAGTGCCGACCTGATTAAATTTAAAATCCACCCCCCAGTGCCGCCACGGTTTAAGTGGAGTCCCTTACTACCAAATTCAACACACATGTAAATAGCTGCATAGGTGCATCCATCTTCCTGTGACGTAAAGACAATATCAAATTTAAGAATAAATGCCTATAGTGTAACCCAAATATAAACTCACTGCACACAAAAATAAATTTAACTCAACATGCTCACAAAGTGCTTGCTAAACTAACAAGGAACAATGGACCCAAATCAAATCAAACAAATCCAGGTGTGAGGTAAAAACAGCCACCATGTGAAGGTTAACCACCTCAGAAACAATGCCCAGCACTGTGCAAAGCCAATAGTAAATAATATCACATACTCAGATCCAGTAATTATTGCCAACCTATGAGTGGACACATTATTTCCGATTTCACCACCCTCTATACTCTTCTTTATTCCCAGATCACATGCCTGAATCTACACCGGATCCGAACCTCCCAAGAAAGAGTCCTCAAGGCACTATCCACAGTAAAGAACACTACTTCCATGAGGCCAGAGAACATACTGGGATAACTACTGGTCAGTCGAAAAAAATACTTATCATGCCCCATACATAGACTATTCAGTATCAATCTCCAAATAAGCTTCTTGCCAGATGAATGGGGGACAGCTACAGTTATCCACTTGTGCAGATGAATGCAGGACAGCTACAGTTATCCACTTGTGCAGATGAATGGATGACAGCTACAGTTATCCACTTGTGCAGATGAATGCAGGACAGCTACAGTTATCCACTTGTGCAGATGAATGCAGGACAGCTACAGTTATCCACTTGTGCAGATGAATGCAGGACAGCTACAGTTATCCACTTGTGCAGATGAATGGATGACAGCTACAGTTATCCACTTGTGCAGATGAATGCAGGACAGCTACAGTTCCTTGCAGTTATCCACTTGACAGCTACAGTTATCCACTTGTGCAGATGAATGCAGGACAGCTACAGTTATCCACTTGTGCAGATGAATGCAGGACAGCTACAGTTATCCACTTGTGCAGATGAATGGATGACAGCTACAGTTATCCACTTGTGCAAAGGTGTTCAACACCATTCTATATTCAGGCATTGTATATAAACCTTCCAGTTAAATGTAAATCCCTGTGTAACTGTGTTCAACACCATTCTATATTCAGGCATTGTATATAAACTCTTCCAGTTAAATGTAAATCCCTGTGTAACTGTGTTCAACACCATTCTATATTCAGGCATTGTATATAAACTCTTCCAGTTAAATGTAAATCCCTGTGTAACTGTGTTCAACACCATTCTATATTCAGGCATTGTATATAAACTCTTCCAGTTAAATGTAAATCCCTGTGTAACTGTGTTCAACACCATTCTATATTCAGGCATTGTATATAAACTCTTCCAGTTAAATGTAAATCCCTGTGTAACTGTGTTCAACACCATTCTATATTCAGGCATTGTATATAAACTCTTCCAGTTAAATGTAAATCCCTGTGTAACTGTGTTCAACACCATTCTATATTCAGGCATTGTATATAAACTCTTCCAGTTAAATGTAAATCCCTGTGTAACTGTGTTCAACACCATTCTATATTCAGGCATTGTATATAAACTCTTCCAGTTAAATGTAAATCCCTGTGTAACTGTGTTCAACACCATTCTATATTCAGGCATTGTATATAAACTCTTCCAGTTAAATGTAAATCCCTGTGTAACTGTGTTCAACACCATTCTATATTCAGGCATTGTATATAAACTCTTCCAGTTAAATGTAAATCCCTGTGTAACTGTGTTCAACACCATTCTATATTCAGGCATTGTATATAAACTCTTCCAGTTAAATGTAAATCCCTGTGTAACTGTGTTCAACACCATTCTATATTCAGGCATTGTATATAAACTCTTCCAGTTAAATGTAAATCCCTGTGTAACTGTGTTCAACACCATTCTATATTCAGGCATTGTATATAAACTCTTCCAGTTAAATGTAAATCCCTGTGTAACTGTGTTCAACACCATTCTATATTCAGGCATTGTATATAAACTCTTCCAGTTAAATGTAAATCCCTGTGTAACTGTGTTCAACACCATTCTATATTCAGGCATTGTATATAAACTCTTCCAGTTAAATGTAAATCCCTGTGTAACTGTGTTCAACACCATTCTATATTCAGGCATTGTATATAAACTCTTCCAGTTAAATGTAAATCCCTGTGTAACTGTGTTCAACACCATTCTATATTCAGGCATTGTATATAAACTCTTCCAGTTAAATGTAAATCCCTGTGTAACTGTGTTCAACACCATTCTATATTCAGGCATTGTATATAAACTCTTCCAGTTAAATGTAAATCCCTGTGTAACTGTGTTCAACACCATTCTATATTCAGGCATTGTATATAAACTCTTCCAGTTAAATGTAAATCCCTGTGTAACTGTGTTCAACACCATTCTATATTCAGGCATTGTATATAAACTCTTCCAGTTAAATGTAAATCCCTGTGTAACTGTGTTCAACACCATTCTATATTCAGGCATTGTATATAAACTCTTCCAGTTAAATGTAAATCCCTGTGTAACTGTGTTCAACACCATTCTATATTCAGGCATTGTATATAAACTCTTCCAGTTAAATGTAAATCCCTGTGTAACTGTGTTCAACACCATTCTATATTCAGGCATTGTATATAAACTCTTCCAGTTAAATGTAAATCCCTGTGTAACTGTGTTCAACACCATTCTATATTCAGGCATTGTATATAAACTCTTCCAGTTAAATGTAAATCCCTGTGTAACTGTGTTCAACACCATTCTATATTCAGGCATTGTATATAAACTCTTCCAGTTAAATGTAAATCCCTGTGTAACTGTGTTCAACACCATTCTATATTCAGGCATTGTATATAAACTCTTCCAGTTAAATGTAAATCCCTGTGTAACTGTGTTCAACACCATTCTATATTCAGGCATTGTATATAAACTCTTCCAGTTAAATGTAAATCCCTGTGTAACTGTGTTCAACACCATTCTATATTCAGGCATTGTATATAAACTCTTCCAGTTAAATGTAAATCCCTGTGTAACTGTGTTCAACACCATTCTATATTCAGGCATTGTATATAAACTCTTCCAGTTAAATGTAAATCCCTGTGTAACTGTGTTCAACACCATTCTATATTCAGGCATTGTATATAAACTCTTCCAGTTAAATGTAAATCCCTGTGTAACTGTGTTCAACACCATTCTATATTCAGGCATTGTATATAAACTCTTCCAGTTAAATGTAAATCCCTGTGTAACTGTGTTCAACACCATTCTATATTCAGGCATTGTATATAAACTCTTCCAGTTAAATGTAAATCCCTGTGTAACTGTGTTCAACACCATTCTATATTCAGGCATTGTATATAAACTCTTCCAGTTAAATGTAAATCCCTGTGTAACTGTGTTCAACACCATTCTATATTCAGGCATTGTATATAAACTCTTCCAGTTAAATGTAAATCCCTGTGTAACTGTGTTCAACACCATTCTATATTCAGGCATTGTATATAAACTCTTCCAGTTAAATGTAAATCCCTGTGTAACTGTGTTCAACACCATTCTATATTCAGGCATTGTATATAAACTCTTCCAGTTAAATGTAAATCCCTGTGTAACTGTGTTCAACACCATTCTATATTCAGGCATTGTATATAAACTCTTCCAGTTAAATGTAAATCCCTGTGTAACTGTGTTCAACACCATTCTATATTCAGGCATTGTATATAAACTCTTCCAGTTAAATGTAAATCCCTGTGTAACTGTGTTCAACACCATTCTATATTCAGGCATTGTATATAAACTCTTCCAGTTAAATGTAAATCCCTGTGTAACTGTGTTCAACACCATTCTATATTCAGGCATTGTATATAAACTCTTCCAGTTAAATGTAAATCCCTGTGTAACTGTGTTCAACACCATTCTATATTCAGGCATTGTATATAAACTCTTCCAGTTAAATGTAAATCCCTGTGTAACTGTGTTCAACACCATTCTATATTCAGGCATTGTATATAAACTCTTCCAGTTAAATGTAAATCCCTGTGTAACTGTGTTCAACACCATTCTATATTCAGGCATTGTATATAAACTCTTCCAGTTAAATGTAAATCCCTGTGTAACTGTGTTCAACACCATTCTATATTCAGGCATTGTATATAAACTCTTCCAGTTAAATGTAAATCCCTGTGTAACTGTGTTCAACACCATTCTATATTCAGGCATTGTATATAAACTCTTCCAGTTAAATGTAAATCCCTGTGTAACTGTGTTCAACACCATTCTATATTCAGGCATTGTATATAAACTCTTCCAGTTAAATGTAAATCCCTGTGTAACTGTGTTCAACACCATTCTATATTCAGGCATTGTATATAAACTCTTCCAGTTAAATGTAAATCCCTGTGTAACTGTGTTCAACACCATTCTATATTCAGGCATTGTATATAAACTCTTCCAGTTAAATGTAAATCCCTGTGTAACTGTGTTCAACACCATTCTATATTCAGGCATTGTATATAAACTCTTCCAGTTAAATGTAAATCCCTGTGTAACTGTGTTCAACACCATTCTATATTCAGGCATTGTATATAAACTCTTCCAGTTAAATGTAAATCCCTGTGTAACTGTGTTCAACACCATTCTATATTCAGGCATTGTATATAAACTCTTCCAGTTAAATGTAAATCCCTGTGTAACTGTGTTCAACACCATTCTATATTCAGGCATTGTATATAAACTCTTCCAGTTAAATGTAAATCCCTGTGTAACTGTGTTCAACACCATTCTATATTCAGGCATTGTATATAAACTCTTCCAGTTAAATGTAAATCCCTGTGTAACTGTGTTCAACACCATTCTATATTCAGGCATTGTATATAAACTCTTCCAGTTAAATGTAAATCCCTGTGTAACTGTGTTCAACACCATTCTATATTCAGGCATTGTATATAAACTCTTCCAGTTAAATGTAAATCCCTGTGTAACTGTGTTCAACACCATTCTATATTCAGGCATTGTATATAAACTCTTCCAGTTAAATGTAAATCCCTGTGTAACTGTGTTCAACACCATTCTATATTCAGGCATTGTATATAAACTCTTCCAGTTAAATGTAAATCCCTGTGTAACTGTGTTCAACACCATTCTATATTCAGGCATTGTATATAAACTCTTCCAGTTAAATGTAAATCCCTGTGTAACTGTGTTCAACACCATTCTATATTCAGGCATTGTATATAAACTCTTCCAGTTAAATGTAAATCCCTGTGTAACTGTGTTCAACACCATTCTATATTCAGGCATTGTATATAAACTCTTCCAGTTAAATGTAAATCCCTGTGTAACTGTGTTCAACACCATTCTATATTCAGGCATTGTATATAAACTCTTCCAGTTAAATGTAAATCCCTGTGTAACTGTGTTCAACACCATTCTATATTCAGGCATTGTATATAAACTCTTCCAGTTAAATGTAAATCCCTGTGTAACTGTGTTCAACACCATTCTATATTCAGGCATTGTATATAAACTCTTCCAGTTAAATGTAAATCCCTGTGTAACTGTGTTCAACACCATTCTATATTCAGGCATTGTATATAAACTCTTCCAGTTAAATGTAAATCCCTGTGTAACTGTGTTCAACACCATTCTATATTCAGGCATTGTATATAAACTCTTCCAGTTAAATGTAAATCCCTGTGTAACTGTGTTCAACACCATTCTATATTCAGGCATTGTATATAAACTCTTCCAGTTAAATGTAAATCCCTGTGTAACTGTGTTCAACACCATTCTATATTCAGGCATTGTATATAAACTCTTCCAGTTAAATGTAAATCCCTGTGTAACTGTGTTCAACACCATTCTATATTCAGGCATTGTATATAAACTCTTCCAGTTAAATGTAAATCCCTGTGTAACTGTGTTCAACACCATTCTATATTCAGGCATTGTATATAAACTCTTCCAGTTAAATGTAAATCCCTGTGTAACTGTGTTCAACACCATTCTATATTCAGGCATTGTATATAAACTCTTCCAGTTAAATGTAAATCCCTGTGTAACTGTGTTCAACACCATTCTATATTCAGGCATTGTATATAAACTCTTCCAGTTAAATGTAAATCCCTGTGTAACTGTGTTCAACACCATTCTATATTCAGGCATTGTATATAAACTCTTCCAGTTAAATGTAAATCCCTGTGTAACTGTGTTCAACACCATTCTATATTCAGGCATTGTATATAAACTCTTCCAGTTAAATGTAAATCCCTGTGTAACTGTGTTCAACACCATTCTATATTCAGGCATTGTATATAAACTCTTCCAGTTAAATGTAAATCCCTGTGTAACTGTGTTCAACACCATTCTATATTCAGGCATTGTATATAAACTCTTCCAGTTAAATGTAAATCCCTGTGTAACTGTGTTCAACACCATTCTATATTCAGGCATTGTATATAAACTCTTCCAGTTAAATGTAAATCCCTGTGTAACTGTGTTCAACACCATTCTATATTCAGGCATTGTATATAAACTCTTCCAGTTAAATGTAAATCCCTGTGTAACTGTGTTCAACACCATTCTATATTCAGGCATTGTATATAAACTCTTCCAGTTAAATGTAAATCCCTGTGTAACTGTGTTCAACACCATTCTATATTCAGGCATTGTATATAAACTCTTCCAGTTAAATGTAAATCCCTGTGTAACTGTGTTCAACACCATTCTATATTCAGGCATTGTATATAAACTCTTCCAGTTAAATGTAAATCCCTGTGTAACTGTGTTCAACACCATTCTATATTCAGGCATTGTATATAAACTCTTCCAGTTAAATGTAAATCCCTGTGTAACTGTGTTCAACACCATTCTATATTCAGGCATTGTATATAAACTCTTCCAGTTAAATGTAAATCCCTGTGTAACTGTGTTCAACACCATTCTATATTCAGGCATTGTATATAAACTCTTCCAGTTAAATGTAAATCCCTGTGTAACTGTGTTCAACACCATTCTATATTCAGGCATTGTATATAAACTCTTCCAGTTAAATGTAAATCCCTGTGTAACTGTGTTCAACACCATTCTATATTCAGGCATTGTATATAAACTCTTCCAGTTAAATGTAAATCCCTGTGTAACTGTGTTCAACACCATTCTATATTCAGGCATTGTATATAAACTCTTCCAGTTAAATGTAAATCCCTGTGTAACTGTGTTCAACACCATTCTATATTCAGGCATTGTATATAAACTCTTCCAGTTAAATGTAAATCCCTGTGTAACTGTGTTCAACACCATTCTATATTCAGGCATTGTATATAAACTCTTCCAGTTAAATGTAAATCCCTGTGTAACTGTGTTCAACACCATTCTATATTCAGGCATTGTATATAAACTCTTCCAGTTAAATGTAAATCCCTGTGTAACTGTGTTCAACACCATTCTATATTCAGGCATTGTATATAAACTCTTCCAGTTAAATGTAAATCCCTGTGTAACTGTGTTCAACACCATTCTATATTCAGGCATTGTATATAAACTCTTCCAGTTAAATGTAAATCCCTGTGTAACTGTGTTCAACACCATTCTATATTCAGGCATTGTATATAAACTCTTCCAGTTAAATGTAAATCCCTGTGTAACTGTGTTCAACACCATTCTATATTCAGGCATTGTATATAAACTCTTCCAGTTAAATGTAAATCCCTGTGTAACTGTGTTCAACACCATTCTATATTCAGGCATTGTATATAAACTCTTCCAGTTAAATGTAAATCCCTGTGTAACTGTGTTCAACACCATTCTATATTCAGGCATTGTATATAAACTCTTCCAGTTAAATGTAAATCCCTGTGTAACTGTGTTCAACACCATTCTATATTCAGGCATTGTATATAAACTCTTCCAGTTAAATGTAAATCCCTGTGTAACTGTGTTCAACACCATTCTATATTCAGGCATTGTATATAAACTCTTCCAGTTAAATGTAAATCCCTGTGTAACTGTGTTCAACACCATTCTATATTCAGGCATTGTATATAAACTCTTCCAGTTAAATGTAAATCCCTGTGTAACTGTGTTCAACACCATTCTATATTCAGGCATTGTATATAAACTCTTCCAGTTAAATGTAAATCCCTGTGTAACTGTGTTCAACACCATTCTATATTCAGGCATTGTATATAAACTCTTCCAGTTAAATGTAAATCCCTGTGTAACTGTGTTCAACACCATTCTATATTCAGGCATTGTATATAAACTCTTCCAGTTAAATGTAAATCCCTGTGTAACTGTGTTCAACACCATTCTATATTCAGGCATTGTATATAAACTCTTCCAGTTAAATGTAAATCCCTGTGTAACTGTGTTCAACACCATTCTATATTCAGGCATTGTATATAAACTCTTCCAGTTAAATGTAAATCCCTGTGTAACTGTGTTCAACACCATTCTATATTCAGGCATTGTATATAAACTCTTCCAGTTAAATGTAAATCCCTGTGTAACTGTGTTCAACACCATTCTATATTCAGGCATTGTATATAAACTCTTCCAGTTAAATGTAAATCCCTGTGTAACTGTGTTCAACACCATTCTATATTCAGGCATTGTATATAAACTCTTCCAGTTAAATGTAAATCCCTGTGTAACTGTGTTCAACACCATTCTATATTCAGGCATTGTATATAAACTCTTCCAGTTAAATGTAAATCCCTGTGTAACTGTGTTCAACACCATTCTATATTCAGGCATTGTATATAAACTCTTCCAGTTAAATGTAAATCCCTGTGTAACTGTGTTCAACACCATTCTATATTCAGGCATTGTATATAAACTCTTCCAGTTAAATGTAAATCCCTGTGTAACTGTGTTCAACACCATTCTATATTCAGGCATTGTATATAAACTCTTCCAGTTAAATGTAAATCCCTGTGTAACTGTGTTCAACACCATTCTATATTCAGGCATTGTATATAAACTCTTCCAGTTAAATGTAAATCCCTGTGTAACTGTGTTCAACACCATTCTATATTCAGGCATTGTATATAAACTCTTCCAGTTAAATGTAAATCCCTGTGTAACTGTGTTCAACACCATTCTATATTCAGGCATTGTATATAAACTCTTCCAGTTAAATGTAAATCCCTGTGTAACTGTGTTCAACACCATTCTATATTCAGGCATTGTATATAAACTCTTCCAGTTAAATGTAAATCCCTGTGTAACTGTGTTCAACACCATTCTATATTCAGGCATTGTATATAAACTCTTCCAGTTAAATGTAAATCCCTGTGTAACTGTGTTCAACACCATTCTATATTCAGGCATTGTATATAAACTCTTCCAGTTAAATGTAAATCCCTGTGTAACTGTGTTCAACACCATTCTATATTCAGGCATTGTATATAAACTCTTCCAGTTAAATGTAAATCCCTGTGTAACTGTGTTCAACACCATTCTATATTCAGGCATTGTATATAAACTCTTCCAGTTAAATGTAAATCCCTGTGTAACTGTGTTCAACACCATTCTATATTCAGGCATTGTATATAAACTCTTCCAGTTAAATGTAAATCCCTGTGTAACTGTGTTCAACACCATTCTATATTCAGGCATTGTATATAAACTCTTCCAGTTAAATGTAAATCCCTGTGTAACTGTGTTCAACACCATTCTATATTCAGGCATTGTATATAAACTCTTCCAGTTAAATGTAAATCCCTGTGTAACTGTGTTCAACACCATTCTATATTCAGGCATTGTATATAAACTCTTCCAGTTAAATGTAAATCCCTGTGTAACTGTGTTCAACACCATTCTATATTCAGGCATTGTATATAAACTCTTCCAGTTAAATGTAAATCCCTGTGTAACTGTGTTCAACACCATTCTATATTCAGGCATTGTATATAAACTCTTCCAGTTAAATGTAAATCCCTGTGTAACTGTGTTCAACACCATTCTATATTCAGGCATTGTATATAAACTCTTCCAGTTAAATGTAAATCCCTGTGTAACTGTGTTCAACACCATTCTATATTCAGGCATTGTATATAAACTCTTCCAGTTAAATGTAAATCCCTGTGTAACTGTGTTCAACACCATTCTATATTCAGGCATTGTATATAAACTCTTCCAGTTAAATGTAAATCCCTGTGTAACTGTGTTCAACACCATTCTATATTCAGGCATTGTATATAAACTCTTCCAGTTAAATGTAAATCCCTGTGTAACTGTGTTCAACACCATTCTATATTCAGGCATTGTATATAAACTCTTCCAGTTAAATGTAAATCCCTGTGTAACTGTGTTCAACACCATTCTATATTCAGGCATTGTATATAAACTCTTCCAGTTAAATGTAAATCCCTGTGTAACTGTGTTCAACACCATTCTATATTCAGGCATTGTATATAAACTCTTCCAGTTAAATGTAAATCCCTGTGTAACTGTGTTCAACACCATTCTATATTCAGGCATTGTATATAAACTCTTCCAGTTAAATGTAAATCCCTGTGTAACTGTGTTCAACACCATTCTATATTCAGGCATTGTATATAAACTCTTCCAGTTAAATGTAAATCCCTGTGTAACTGTGTTCAACACCATTCTATATTCAGGCATTGTATATAAACTCTTCCAGTTAAATGTAAATCCCTGTGTAACTGTGTTCAACACCATTCTATATTCAGGCATTGTATATAAACTCTTCCAGTTAAATGTAAATCCCTGTGTAACTGTGTTCAACACCATTCTATATTCAGGCATTGTATATAAACTCTTCCAGTTAAATGTAAATCCCTGTGTAACTGTGTTCAACACCATTCTATATTCAGGCATTGTATATAAACTCTTCCAGTTAAATGTAAATCCCTGTGTAACTGTGTTCAACACCATTCTATATTCAGGCATTGTATATAAACTCTTCCAGTTAAATGTAAATCCCTGTGTAACTGTGTTCAACACCATTCTATATTCAGGCATTGTATATAAACTCTTCCAGTTAAATGTAAATCCCTGTGTAACTGTGTTCAACACCATTCTATATTCAGGCATTGTATATAAACTCTTCCAGTTAAATGTAAATCCCTGTGTAACTGTGTTCAACACCATTCTATATTCAGGCATTGTATATAAACTCTTCCAGTTAAATGTAAATCCCTGTGTAACTGTGTTCAACACCATTCTATATTCAGGCATTGTATATAAACTCTTCCAGTTAAATGTAAATCCCTGTGTAACTGTGTTCAACACCATTCTATATTCAGGCATTGTATATAAACTCTTCCAGTTAAATGTAAATCCCTGTGTAACTGTGTTCAACACCATTCTATATTCAGGCATTGTATATAAACTCTTCCAGTTAAATGTAAATCCCTGTGTAACTGTGTTCAACACCATTCTATATTCAGGCATTGTATATAAACTCTTCCAGTTAAATGTAAATCCCTGTGTAACTGTGTTCAACACCATTCTATATTCAGGCATTGTATATAAACTCTTCCAGTTAAATGTAAATCCCTGTGTAACTGTGTTCAACACCATTCTATATTCAGGCATTGTATATAAACTCTTCCAGTTAAATGTAAATCCCTGTGTAACTGTGTTCAACACCATTCTATATTCAGGCATTGTATATAAACTCTTCCAGTTAAATGTAAATCCCTGTGTAACTGTGTTCAACACCATTCTATATTCAGGCATTGTATATAAACTCTTCCAGTTAAATGTAAATCCCTGTGTAACTGTGTTCAACACCATTCTATATTCAGGCATTGTATATAAACTCTTCCAGTTAAATGTAAATCCCTGTGTAACTGTGTTCAACACCATTCTATATTCAGGCATTGTATATAAACTCTTCCAGTTAAATGTAAATCCCTGTGTAACTGTGTTCAACACCATTCTATATTCAGGCATTGTATATAAACTCTTCCAGTTAAATGTAAATCCCTGTGTAACTGTGTTCAACACCATTCTATATTCAGGCATTGTATATAAACTCTTCCAGTTAAATGTAAATCCCTGTGTAACTGTGTTCAACACCATTCTATATTCAGGCATTGTATATAAACTCTTCCAGTTAAATGTAAATCCCTGTGTAACTGTGTTCAACACCATTCTATATTCAGGCATTGTATATAAACTCTTCCAGTTAAATGTAAATCCCTGTGTAACTGTGTTCAACACCATTCTATATTCAGGCATTGTATATAAACTCTTCCAGTTAAATGTAAATCCCTGTGTAACTGTGTTCAACACCATTCTATATTCAGGCATTGTATATAAACTCTTCCAGTTAAATGTAAATCCCTGTGTAACTGTGTTCAACACCATTCTATATTCAGGCATTGTATATAAACTCTTCCAGTTAAATGTAAATCCCTGTGTAACTGTGTTCAACACCATTCTATATTCAGGCATTGTATATAAACTCTTCCAGTTAAATGTAAATCCCTGTGTAACTGTGTTCAACACCATTCTATATTCAGGCATTGTATATAAACTCTTCCAGTTAAATGTAAATCCCTGTGTAACTGTGTTCAACACCATTCTATATTCAGGCATTGTATATAAACTCTTCCAGTTAAATGTAAATCCCTGTGTAACTGTGTTCAACACCATTCTATATTCAGGCATTGTATATAAACTCTTCCAGTTAAATGTAAATCCCTGTGTAACTGTGTTCAACACCATTCTATATTCAGGCATTGTATATAAACTCTTCCAGTTAAATGTAAATCCCTGTGTAACTGTGTTCAACACCATTCTATATTCAGGCATTGTATATAAACTCTTCCAGTTAAATGTAAATCCCTGTGTAACTGTGTTCAACACCATTCTATATTCAGGCATTGTATATAAACTCTTCCAGTTAAATGTAAATCCCTGTGTAACTGTGTTCAACACCATTCTATATTCAGGCATTGTATATAAACTCTTCCAGTTAAATGTAAATCCCTGTGTAACTGTGTTCAACACCATTCTATATTCAGGCATTGTATATAAACTCTTCCAGTTAAATGTAAATCCCTGTGTAACTGTGTTCAACACCATTCTATATTCAGGCATTGTATATAAACTCTTCCAGTTAAATGTAAATCCCTGTGTAACTGTGTTCAACACCATTCTATATTCAGGCATTGTATATAAACTCTTCCAGTTAAATGTAAATCCCTGTGTAACTGTGTTCAACACCATTCTATATTCAGGCATTGTATATAAACTCTTCCAGTTAAATGTAAATCCCTGTGTAACTGTGTTCAACACCATTCTATATTCAGGCATTGTATATAAACTCTTCCAGTTAAATGTAAATCCCTGTGTAACTGTGTTCAACACCATTCTATATTCAGGCATTGTATATAAACTCTTCCAGTTAAATGTAAATCCCTGTGTAACTGTGTTCAACACCATTCTATATTCAGGCATTGTATATAAACTCTTCCAGTTAAATGTAAATCCCTGTGTAACTGTGTTCAACACCATTCTATATTCAGGCATTGTATATAAACTCTTCCAGTTAAATGTAAATCCCTGTGTAACTGTGTTCAACACCATTCTATATTCAGGCATTGTATATAAACTCTTCCAGTTAAATGTAAATCCCTGTGTAACTGTGTTCAACACCATTCTATATTCAGGCATTGTATATAAACTCTTCCAGTTAAATGTAAATCCCTGTGTAACTGTGTTCAACACCATTCTATATTCAGGCATTGTATATAAACTCTTCCAGTTAAATGTAAATCCCTGTGTAACTGTGTTCAACACCATTCTATATTCAGGCATTGTATATAAACTCTTCCAGTTAAATGTAAATCCCTGTGTAACTGTGTTCAACACCATTCTATATTCAGGCATTGTATATAAACTCTTCCAGTTAAATGTAAATCCCTGTGTAACTGTGTTCAACACCATTCTATATTCAGGCATTGTATATAAACTCTTCCAGTTAAATGTAAATCCCTGTGTAACTGTGTTCAACACCATTCTATATTCAGGCATTGTATATAAACTCTTCCAGTTAAATGTAAATCCCTGTGTAACTGTGTTCAACACCATTCTATATTCAGGCATTGTATATAAACTCTTCCAGTTAAATGTAAATCCCTGTGTAACTGTGTTCAACACCATTCTATATTCAGGCATTGTATATAAACTCTTCCAGTTAAATGTAAATCCCTGTGTAACTGTGTTCAACACCATTCTATATTCAGGCATTGTATATAAACTCTTCCAGTTAAATGTAAATCCCTGTGTAACTGTGTTCAACACCATTCTATATTCAGGCATTGTATATAAACTCTTCCAGTTAAATGTAAATCCCTGTGTAACTGTGTTCAACACCATTCTATATTCAGGCATTGTATATAAACTCTTCCAGTTAAATGTAAATCCCTGTGTAACTGTGTTCAACACCATTCTATATTCAGGCATTGTATATAAACTCTTCCAGTTAAATGTAAATCCCTGTGTAACTGTGTTCAACACCATTCTATATTCAGGCATTGTATATAAACTCTTCCAGTTAAATGTAAATCCCTGTGTAACTGTGTTCAACACCATTCTATATTCAGGCATTGTATATAAACTCTTCCAGTTAAATGTAAATCCCTGTGTAACTGTGTTCAACACCATTCTATATTCAGGCATTGTATATAAACTCTTCCAGTTAAATGTAAATCCCTGTGTAACTGTGTTCAACACCATTCTATATTCAGGCATTGTATATAAACTCTTCCAGTTAAATGTAAATCCCTGTGTAACTGTGTTCAACACCATTCTATATTCAGGCATTGTATATAAACTCTTCCAGTTAAATGTAAATCCCTGTGTAACTGTGTTCAACACCATTCTATATTCAGGCATTGTATATAAACTCTTCCAGTTAAATGTAAATCCCTGTGTAACTGTGTTCAACACCATTCTATATTCAGGCATTGTATATAAACTCTTCCAGTTAAATGTAAATCCCTGTGTAACTGTGTTCAACACCATTCTATATTCAGGCATTGTATATAAACTCTTCCAGTTAAATGTAAATCCCTGTGTAACTGTGTTCAACACCATTCTATATTCAGGCATTGTATATAAACTCTTCCAGTTAAATGTAAATCCCTGTGTAACTGTGTTCAACACCATTCTATATTCAGGCATTGTATATAAACTCTTCCAGTTAAATGTAAATCCCTGTGTAACTGTGTTCAACACCATTCTATATTCAGGCATTGTATATAAACTCTTCCAGTTAAATGTAAATCCCTGTGTAACTGTGTTCAACACCATTCTATATTCAGGCATTGTATATAAACTCTTCCAGTTAAATGTAAATCCCTGTGTAACTGTGTTCAACACCATTCTATATTCAGGCATTGTATATAAACTCTTCCAGTTAAATGTAAATCCCTGTGTAACTGTGTTCAACACCATTCTATATTCAGGCATTGTATATAAACTCTTCCAGTTAAATGTAAATCCCTGTGTAACTGTGTTCAACACCATTCTATATTCAGGCATTGTATATAAACTCTTCCAGTTAAATGTAAATCCCTGTGTAACTGTGTTCAACACCATTCTATATTCAGGCATTGTATATAAACTCTTCCAGTTAAATGTAAATCCCTGTGTAACTGTGTTCAACACCATTCTATATTCAGGCATTGTATATAAACTCTTCCAGTTAAATGTAAATCCCTGTGTAACTGTGTTCAACACCATTCTATATTCAGGCATTGTATATAAACTCTTCCAGTTAAATGTAAATCCCTGTGTAACTGTGTTCAACACCATTCTATATTCAGGCATTGTATATAAACTCTTCCAGTTAAATGTAAATCCCTGTGTAACTGTGTTCAACACCATTCTATATTCAGGCATTGTATATAAACTCTTCCAGTTAAATGTAAATCCCTGTGTAACTGTGTTCAACACCATTCTATATTCAGGCATTGTATATAAACTCTTCCAGTTAAATGTAAATCCCTGTGTAACTGTGTTCAACACCATTCTATATTCAGGCATTGTATATAAACTCTTCCAGTTAAATGTAAATCCCTGTGTAACTGTGTTCAACACCATTCTATATTCAGGCATTGTATATAAACTCTTCCAGTTAAATGTAAATCCCTGTGTAACTGTGTTCAACACCATTCTATATTCAGGCATTGTATATAAACTCTTCCAGTTAAATGTAAATCCCTGTGTAACTGTGTTCAACACCATTCTATATTCAGGCATTGTATATAAACTCTTCCAGTTAAATGTAAATCCCTGTGTAACTGTGTTCAACACCATTCTATATTCAGGCATTGTATATAAACTCTTCCAGTTAAATGTAAATCCCTGTGTAACTGTGTTCAACACCATTCTATATTCAGGCATTGTATATAAACTCTTCCAGTTAAATGTAAATCCCTGTGTAACTGTGTTCAACACCATTCTATATTCAGGCATTGTATATAAACTCTTCCAGTTAAATGTAAATCCCTGTGTAACTGTGTTCAACACCATTCTATATTCAGGCATTGTATATAAACTCTTCCAGTTAAATGTAAATCCCTGTGTAACTGTGTTCAACACCATTCTATATTCAGGCATTGTATATAAACTCTTCCAGTTAAATGTAAATCCCTGTGTAACTGTGTTCAACACCATTCTATATTCAGGCATTGTATATAAACTCTTCCAGTTAAATGTAAATCCCTGTGTAACTGTGTTCAACACCATTCTATATTCAGGCATTGTATATAAACTCTTCCAGTTAAATGTAAATCCCTGTGTAACTGTGTTCAACACCATTCTATATTCAGGCATTGTATATAAACTCTTCCAGTTAAATGTAAATCCCTGTGTAACTGTGTTCAACACCATTCTATATTCAGGCATTGTATATAAACTCTTCCAGTTAAATGTAAATCCCTGTGTAACTGTGTTCAACACCATTCTATATTCAGGCATTGTATATAAACTCTTCCAGTTAAATGTAAATCCCTGTGTAACTGTGTTCAACACCATTCTATATTCAGGCATTGTATATAAACTCTTCCAGTTAAATGTAAATCCCTGTGTAACTGTGTTCAACACCATTCTATATTCAGGCATTGTATATAAACTCTTCCAGTTAAATGTAAATCCCTGTGTAACTGTGTTCAACACCATTCTATATTCAGGCATTGTATATAAACTCTTCCAGTTAAATGTAAATCCCTGTGTAACTGTGTTCAACACCATTCTATATTCAGGCATTGTATATAAACTCTTCCAGTTAAATGTAAATCCCTGTGTAACTGTGTTCAACACCATTCTATATTCAGGCATTGTATATAAACTCTTCCAGTTAAATGTAAATCCCTGTGTAACTGTGTTCAACACCATTCTATATTCAGGCATTGTATATAAACTCTTCCAGTTAAATGTAAATCCCTGTGTAACTGTGTTCAACACCATTCTATATTCAGGCATTGTATATAAACTCTTCCAGTTAAATGTAAATCCCTGTGTAACTGTGTTCAACACCATTCTATATTCAGGCATTGTATATAAACTCTTCCAGTTAAATGTAAATCCCTGTGTAACTGTGTTCAACACCATTCTATATTCAGGCATTGTATATAAACTCTTCCAGTTAAATGTAAATCCCTGTGTAACTGTGTTCAACACCATTCTATATTCAGGCATTGTATATAAACTCTTCCAGTTAAATGTAAATCCCTGTGTAACTGTGTTCAACACCATTCTATATTCAGGCATTGTATATAAACTCTTCCAGTTAAATGTAAATCCCTGTGTAACTGTGTTCAACACCATTCTATATTCAGGCATTGTATATAAACTCTTCCAGTTAAATGTAAATCCCTGTGTAACTGTGTTCAACACCATTCTATATTCAGGCATTGTATATAAACTCTTCCAGTTAAATGTAAATCCCTGTGTAACTGTGTTCAACACCATTCTATATTCAGGCATTGTATATAAACTCTTCCAGTTAAATGTAAATCCCTGTGTAACTGTGTTCAACACCATTCTATATTCAGGCATTGTATATAAACTCTTCCAGTTAAATGTAAATCCCTGTGTAACTGTGTTCAACACCATTCTATATTCAGGCATTGTATATAAACTCTTCCAGTTAAATGTAAATCCCTGTGTAACTGTGTTCAACACCATTCTATATTCAGGCATTGTATATAAACTCTTCCAGTTAAATGTAAATCCCTGTGTAACTGTGTTCAACACCATTCTATATTCAGGCATTGTATATAAACTCTTCCAGTTAAATGTAAATCCCTGTGTAACTGTGTTCAACACCATTCTATATTCAGGCATTGTATATAAACTCTTCCAGTTAAATGTAAATCCCTGTGTAACTGTGTTCAACACCATTCTATATTCAGGCATTGTATATAAACTCTTCCAGTTAAATGTAAATCCCTGTGTAACTGTGTTCAACACCATTCTATATTCAGGCATTGTATATAAACTCTTCCAGTTAAATGTAAATCCCTGTGTAACTGTGTTCAACACCATTCTATATTCAGGCATTGTATATAAACTCTTCCAGTTAAATGTAAATCCCTGTGTAACTGTGTTCAACACCATTCTATATTCAGGCATTGTATATAAACTCTTCCAGTTAAATGTAAATCCCTGTGTAACTGTGTTCAACACCATTCTATATTCAGGCATTGTATATAAACTCTTCCAGTTAAATGTAAATCCCTGTGTAACTGTGTTCAACACCATTCTATATTCAGGCATTGTATATAAACTCTTCCAGTTAAATGTAAATCCCTGTGTAACTGTGTTCAACACCATTCTATATTCAGGCATTGTATATAAACTCTTCCAGTTAAATGTAAATCCCTGTGTAACTGTGTTCAACACCATTCTATATTCAGGCATTGTATATAAACTCTTCCAGTTAAATGTAAATCCCTGTGTAACTGTGTTCAACACCATTCTATATTCAGGCATTGTATATAAACTCTTCCAGTTAAATGTAAATCCCTGTGTAACTGTGTTCAACACCATTCTATATTCAGGCATTGTATATAAACTCTTCCAGTTAAATGTAAATCCCTGTGTAACTGTGTTCAACACCATTCTATATTCAGGCATTGTATATAAACTCTTCCAGTTAAATGTAAATCCCTGTGTAACTGTGTTCAACACCATTCTATATTCAGGCATTGTATATAAACTCTTCCAGTTAAATGTAAATCCCTGTGTAACTGTGTTCAACACCATTCTATATTCAGGCATTGTATATAAACTCTTCCAGTTAAATGTAAATCCCTGTGTAACTGTGTTCAACACCATTCTATATTCAGGCATTGTATATAAACTCTTCCAGTTAAATGTAAATCCCTGTGTAACTGTGTTCAACACCATTCTATATTCAGGCATTGTATATAAACTCTTCCAGTTAAATGTAAATCCCTGTGTAACTGTGTTCAACACCATTCTATATTCAGGCATTGTATATAAACTCTTCCAGTTAAATGTAAATCCCTGTGTAACTGTGTTCAACACCATTCTATATTCAGGCATTGTATATAAACTCTTCCAGTTAAATGTAAATCCCTGTGTAACTGTGTTCAACACCATTCTATATTCAGGCATTGTATATAAACTCTTCCAGTTAAATGTAAATCCCTGTGTAACTGTGTTCAACACCATTCTATATTCAGGCATTGTATATAAACTCTTCCAGTTAAATGTAAATCCCTGTGTAACTGTGTTCAACACCATTCTATATTCAGGCATTGTATATAAACTCTTCCAGTTAAATGTAAATCCCTGTGTAACTGTGTTCAACACCATTCTATATTCAGGCATTGTATATAAACTCTTCCAGTTAAATGTAAATCCCTGTGTAACTGTGTTCAACACCATTCTATATTCAGGCATTGTATATAAACTCTTCCAGTTAAATGTAAATCCCTGTGTAACTGTGTTCAACACCATTCTATATTCAGGCATTGTATATAAACTCTTCCAGTTAAATGTAAATCCCTGTGTAACTGTGTTCAACACCATTCTATATTCAGGCATTGTATATAAACTCTTCCAGTTAAATGTAAATCCCTGTGTAACTGTGTTCAACACCATTCTATATTCAGGCATTGTATATAAACTCTTCCAGTTAAATGTAAATCCCTGTGTAACTGTGTTCAACACCATTCTATATTCAGGCATTGTATATAAACTCTTCCAGTTAAATGTAAATCCCTGTGTAACTGTGTTCAACACCATTCTATATTCAGGCATTGTATATAAACTCTTCCAGTTAAATGTAAATCCCTGTGTAACTGTGTTCAACACCATTCTATATTCAGGCATTGTATATAAACTCTTCCAGTTAAATGTAAATCCCTGTGTAACTGTGTTCAACACCATTCTATATTCAGGCATTGTATATAAACTCTTCCAGTTAAATGTAAATCCCTGTGTAACTGTGTTCAACACCATTCTATATTCAGGCATTGTATATAAACTCTTCCAGTTAAATGTAAATCCCTGTGTAACTGTGTTCAACACCATTCTATATTCAGGCATTGTATATAAACTCTTCCAGTTAAATGTAAATCCCTGTGTAACTGTGTTCAACACCATTCTATATTCAGGCATTGTATATAAACTCTTCCAGTTAAATGTAAATCCCTGTGTAACTGTGTTCAACACCATTCTATATTCAGGCATTGTATATAAACTCTTCCAGTTAAATGTAAATCCCTGTGTAACTGTGTTCAACACCATTCTATATTCAGGCATTGTATATAAACTCTTCCAGTTAAATGTAAATCCCTGTGTAACTGTGTTCAACACCATTCTATATTCAGGCATTGTATATAAACTCTTCCAGTTAAATGTAAATCCCTGTGTAACTGTGTTCAACACCATTCTATATTCAGGCATTGTATATAAACTCTTCCAGTTAAATGTAAATCCCTGTGTAACTGTGTTCAACACCATTCTATATTCAGGCATTGTATATAAACTCTTCCAGTTAAATGTAAATCCCTGTGTAACTGTGTTCAACACCATTCTATATTCAGGCATTGTATATAAACTCTTCCAGTTAAATGTAAATCCCTGTGTAACTGTGTTCAACACCATTCTATATTCAGGCATTGTATATAAACTCTTCCAGTTAAATGTAAATCCCTGTGTAACTGTGTTCAACACCATTCTATATTCAGGCATTGTATATAAACTCTTCCAGTTAAATGTAAATCCCTGTGTAACTGTGTTCAACACCATTCTATATTCAGGCATTGTATATAAACTCTTCCAGTTAAATGTAAATCCCTGTGTAACTGTGTTCAACACCATTCTATATTCAGGCATTGTATATAAACTCTTCCAGTTAAATGTAAATCCCTGTGTAACTGTGTTCAACACCATTCTATATTCAGGCATTGTATATAAACTCTTCCAGTTAAATGTAAATCCCTGTGTAACTGTGTTCAACACCATTCTATATTCAGGCATTGTATATAAACTCTTCCAGTTAAATGTAAATCCCTGTGTAACTGTGTTCAACACCATTCTATATTCAGGCATTGTATATAAACTCTTCCAGTTAAATGTAAATCCCTGTGTAACTGTGTTCAACACCATTCTATATTCAGGCATTGTATATAAACTCTTCCAGTTAAATGTAAATCCCTGTGTAACTGTGTTCAACACCATTCTATATTCAGGCATTGTATATAAACTCTTCCAGTTAAATGTAAATCCCTGTGTAACTGTGTTCAACACCATTCTATATTCAGGCATTGTATATAAACTCTTCCAGTTAAATGTAAATCCCTGTGTAACTGTGTTCAACACCATTCTATATTCAGGCATTGTATATAAACTCTTCCAGTTAAATGTAAATCCCTGTGTAACTGTGTTCAACACCATTCTATATTCAGGCATTGTATATAAACTCTTCCAGTTAAATGTAAATCCCTGTGTAACTGTGTTCAACACCATTCTATATTCAGGCATTGTATATAAACTCTTCCAGTTAAATGTAAATCCCTGTGTAACTGTGTTCAACACCATTCTATATTCAGGCATTGTATATAAACTCTTCCAGTTAAATGTAAATCCCTGTGTAACTGTGTTCAACACCATTCTATATTCAGGCATTGTATATAAACTCTTCCAGTTAAATGTAAATCCCTGTGTAACTGTGTTCAACACCATTCTATATTCAGGCATTGTATATAAACTCTTCCAGTTAAATGTAAATCCCTGTGTAACTGTGTTCAACACCATTCTATATTCAGGCATTGTATATAAACTCTTCCAGTTAAATGTAAATCCCTGTGTAACTGTGTTCAACACCATTCTATATTCAGGCATTGTATATAAACTCTTCCAGTTAAATGTAAATCCCTGTGTAACTGTGTTCAACACCATTCTATATTCAGGCATTGTATATAAACTCTTCCAGTTAAATGTAAATCCCTGTGTAACTGTGTTCAACACCATTCTATATTCAGGCATTGTATATAAACTCTTCCAGTTAAATGTAAATCCCTGTGTAACTGTGTTCAACACCATTCTATATTCAGGCATTGTATATAAACTCTTCCAGTTAAATGTAAATCCCTGTGTAACTGTGTTCAACACCATTCTATATTCAGGCATTGTATATAAACTCTTCCAGTTAAATGTAAATCCCTGTGTAACTGTGTTCAACACCATTCTATATTCAGGCATTGTATATAAACTCTTCCAGTTAAATGTAAATCCCTGTGTAACTGTGTTCAACACCATTCTATATTCAGGCATTGTATATAAACTCTTCCAGTTAAATGTAAATCCCTGTGTAACTGTGTTCAACACCATTCTATATTCAGGCATTGTATATAAACTCTTCCAGTTAAATGTAAATAAATCCCTGTGTAACTGTGTTCAACACCATTCTATATTCAGGCATTGTATATAAACTCTTCCAGTTAAATGTAAATCCCTGTGTAACTGTGTTCAACACCATTCTATATTCAGGCATTGTATATAAACTCTTCCAGTTAAATGTAAATCCCTGTGTAACTGTGTTCAACACCATTCTATATTCAGGCATTGTATATAAACTCTTCCAGTTAAATGTAAATCCCTGTGTAACTGTGTTCAACACCATTCTATATTCAGGCATTGTATATAAACTCTTCCAGTTAAATGTAAATCCCTGTGTAACTGTGTTCAACACCATTCTATATTCAGGCATTGTATATAAACTCTTCCAGTTAAATGTAAATCCCTGTGTAACTGTGTTCAACACCATTCTATATTCAGGCATTGTATATAAACTCTTCCAGTTAAATGTAAATCCCTGTGTAACTGTGTTCAACACCATTCTATATTCAGGCATTGTATATAAACTCTTCCAGTTAAATGTAAATCCCTGTGTAACTGTGTTCAACACCATTCTATATTCAGGCATTGTATATAAACTCTTCCAGTTAAATGTAAATCCCTGTGTAACTGTGTTCAACACCATTCTATATTCAGGCATTGTATATAAACTCTTCCAGTTAAATGTAAATCCCTGTGTAACTGTGTTCAACACCATTCTATATTCAGGCATTGTATATAAACTCTTCCAGTTAAATGTAAATCCCTGTGTAACTGTGTTCAACACCATTCTATATTCAGGCATTGTATATAAACTCTTCCAGTTAAATGTAAATCCCTGTGTAACTGTGTTCAACACCATTCTATATTCAGGCATTGTATATAAACTCTTCCAGTTAAATGTAAATCCCTGTGTAACTGTGTTCAACACCATTCTATATTCAGGCATTGTATATAAACTCTTCCAGTTAAATGTAAATCCCTGTGTAACTGTGTTCAACACCATTCTATATTCAGGCATTGTATATAAACTCTTCCAGTTAAATGTAAATCCCTGTGTAACTGTGTTCAACACCATTCTATATTCAGGCATTGTATATAAACTCTTCCAGTTAAATGTAAATCCCTGTGTAACTGTGTTCAACACCATTCTATATTCAGGCATTGTATATAAACTCTTCCAGTTAAATGTAAATCCCTGTGTAACTGTGTTCAACACCATTCTATATTCAGGCATTGTATATAAACTCTTCCAGTTAAATGTAAATCCCTGTGTAACTGTGTTCAACACCATTCTATATTCAGGCATTGTATATAAACTCTTCCAGTTAAATGTAAATCCCTGTGTAACTGTGTTCAACACCATTCTATATTCAGGCATTGTATATAAACTCTTCCAGTTAAATGTAAATCCCTGTGTAACTGTGTTCAACACCATTCTATATTCAGGCATTGTATATAAACTCTTCCAGTTAAATGTAAATCCCTGTGTAACTGTGTTCAACACCATTCTATATTCAGGCATTGTATATAAACTCTTCCAGTTAAATGTAAATCCCTGTGTAACTGTGTTCAACACCATTCTATATTCAGGCATTGTATATAAACTCTTCCAGTTAAATGTAAATCCCTGTGTAACTGTGTTCAACACCATTCTATATTCAGGCATTGTATATAAACTCTTCCAGTTAAATGTAAATCCCTGTGTAACTGTGTTCAACACCATTCTATATTCAGGCATTGTATATAAACTCTTCCAGTTAAATGTAAATCCCTGTGTAACTGTGTTCAACACCATTCTATATTCAGGCATTGTATATAAACTCTTCCAGTTAAATGTAAATCCCTGTGTAACTGTGTTCAACACCATTCTATATTCAGGCATTGTATATAAACTCTTCCAGTTAAATGTAAATCCCTGTGTAACTGTGTTCAACACCATTCTATATTCAGGCATTGTATATAAACTCTTCCAGTTAAATGTAAATCCCTGTGTAACTGTGTTCAACACCATTCTATATTCAGGCATTGTATATAAACTCTTCCAGTTAAATGTAAATCCCTGTGTAACTGTGTTCAACACCATTCTATATTCAGGCATTGTATATAAACTCTTCCAGTTAAATGTAAATCCCTGTGTAACTGTGTTCAACACCATTCTATATTCAGGCATTGTATATAAACTCTTCCAGTTAAATGTAAATCCCTGTGTAACTGTGTTCAACACCATTCTATATTCAGGCATTGTATATAAACTCTTCCAGTTAAATGTAAATCCCTGTGTAACGTGTAACTGGGTCACAAGCAGAACACAGGAAACTAGGGTGGGCAGTTCTTCCTCCTGAAGAGGTGCGTCACTGACAGTGTACCCCCGGGGTATAATCATTGGGCCACTTCTGTATGGCATTTATGTCTCACTGGTTAAAACAACAGTTGATGTTTTATAGCTGACCATGTCTGCAGATAACTCTAAACTTGATGCCATCATAAACTCCACAGACAGCACCAAGGTCCTCCAAGAGGGCCTGTCCCCATCAAATAGTTTGTGTTAAAACCATTGATTAAAACTAAATGCTAATAAATGTATAATAGTGTCCTTCACTGATTATGACTCCCCTTGTAACTGTCATATTGACATCACTTCTTGAAAGTCGATCCCATAGTCATGCATCTGAGAACCTATATTGTCAGTGAACTGTCCTGTGATCCCCACATATCCAGTATTGTAAGGAAGTCAGTCCGTTTTCATTGCACAGCTTATATCTAATGGAGTGACACCCAGGCTCAGGGATGTGATCATTCCCCTGCACTTAGCTCTCATTATGTCAGTCAATGAGTATAATGCTGCTTTCTGTTTGTCACCATTGCTGTGCCAAGTGTTTGGACAGGTGTGTACTGAGATCACTGCAGCTGTTACCAGTGTTTGGACAGGTACATACAGAGGATCCTCATGGCCTGGAACAGGCCATCCATCGATGTGAAGCAAGAGTCCACCCCTAACCCTATTTAAGTGTAACCTTGACTGATGGATGGGAAATTGGAAAGTCACCCCAGGTTCATAGGTAGGGACTAGGCTATCGGCCCAAGGGCGTAAGTAAGCCTAGCCAACAAGGTTCCCTGGCTTACGCCACCCAAGAAAGTTATTTTCCTGTCTCCCTGTCGAGCAGAGCCAAAGAAGTGATCCCTGGGGTGTATTTCCTATTTCCCATCCACTCATCAAGATTTTTCTTGAAGAGTGCTAATGAGGAACTTTGCTTGACATAGATGGATAGCTTGTTCCAGAGTATGGGAAGTCTCTGGAAAAGGAATCTATCCCTTCAGCATTTCCTGTTTATTGTGGTGACAAAGTTTAGGTCCCTAGAGTGTGTAGCTTGGAGGGATTGAGATTTCTTTAGGTGTAGCATGTCCAACAGCTCTGGGTTTGACATAGCTTTATATGTTAGGCAGAGATCACGTTGAAGTAGGCGATATGCTACAGAGTAAAGCTGGAGTTTTTTTGAGATGATCAGTGTAGGGCATCTGTTTGAGGCCAGTAATCTTCTTTGTGAGGTACTTCTGTGGCCTTTCCAGCTGCTGCAGATGTCTTGTGAGGTACATTCCAAAAGGGGCATTGTACTCCATAATGGGTCGAATGAGTGTCGAGTAGAGGGGAACAATGACCTCTTTTTTTCTAGATGAGAACCCTTTTGTAATGAGGTGTGCCACGTAGAAGGATTTCCTGACTACTGTTTCAATGTGACTATCAAAGGAGAGACTACTGTCCACCTGGGTCCCAAGGTCTCTTATCACACATTTGGCATTAAGTAGACTGCCGCCTGTGTGGTAGTTCATGGGTACAGAGTTTTTACCAAAGGGGATGACAAAGCACTTTTTGGCATTGAGCTTGATGCCATAGCTCTGACACCAGGCATCTGTCTCAGTGAGGCCCTTCTGTAGGATGTCCACATCATCTGCGGACTCGACTATGGCTCCTAGTTTACAGTCATCTGCGAACTTCATTAGGCAAAGGCCTTCTGTGTTAGCCTGTACTTCAGAGAAGTAGATACCAAACAGGAGAGGTCACAGGACTGAACCCTGTGGTACTCCACTTGTCACTGGTTTGAAGTCAGATTTGGAGTCTGCAACTTTTACAGTGTGGGTTCTGTCAGTGAACCAGTTGGCAACCCATCTTGTGACATAGTGAATTATACCTAGTTCAGTGAGTTTAGCTATAATTCTAGGATGGGGGATGGTGTTGAAAGCCTTGGCGAGGTCAAGATAGGCTGTGTGAACAACCTTGCCCTTGTCTGCGGCTTTGGTGACTGCCTCAAAGAAGTCGATCAGGTTCAGGAGGCATGCTCTGTCTTTTACAAACCTGAACTGGGTGGGGTCCAGAGTTTGGAGGTTACCAATGTCTTTGTTTATGAGTTCCATGATGATGCATTCCATGGCCTTACAGACCAGGCTCGTCAGGCTAATAGGGCGATAGTTCCCGAGATCAGTGGTGGCTCCCCCTTGGTGGAGTGGGATAACTGCTGCTGTGCACCATTCAGTGGGCACAAAGCCTGACGTAAGGCTATGATTGAACATGGTGCTTAGGTGAGGAGCCAGGTTGTTCTGAAGTTCATGTAAAATGCAGCCTGGGCCCCCAGGTCTGGCTCCCATGTCTCTGACAGATGCAGGCAGACAGTAATCCCCAAACTAACATACCCCCCACATAACCTCAAGAAACTTACTAATATACTCCTATTAATAAACATCCATGATACATAGAGACACAACTGGGTTGGATTGCATGGCTAGGCTTATAAAGGCACTGGTGGACATTAGCCTGTTATATGCCTATGAACCTATGAATTCACCTGACAATGAGAAGAGTCTGACAGTATTTCTTGCACTTTGCCCTTATACAGTTGTCTTTATACCAGTGTGTGAACTTACTTTCATGAGACACTGTGCCTATGTATGTGCAAAGTTCAGTTAACTGCATATAGCAGGAAATAGCATATTTATTAGCAGTAAGCACTGAGTATCTATTACACATAAAAAAGCAGGCAAAATGAGATATATGGTCTTTATTTGGCAACATGGTTTGTTTCTTGGTGTTTCCAACAATCTGCGTTCCTGAAACTTCTGTGGTAAGAATGTTATATGCCATCTCAGTTTAAAAACTTTGATTATGAATGACAGTTTAAATAAACATCCACGTAACTAGTAACATTTTTTTACATACACAGTAATTATGCCAGTATAATTTAGTCAGTACCAAATGGTATTGTATGCATTTTGATTAAACTGTGAAGCAGCATTATGACTTGTTATACTATCCCAGAAAGTCCTAATGATTCAATTGCAGGCTGAGGGAAAATATGCCAGCATGAATTCTGTAGTAAAAGAAAGCATATGCCTGAACCAAAAAAATGTAAGCCATTCATCTATTAAATCATGTTGCTATAATAACATGGACTGCATGCTTGGATTCTCAACTGCAGAGACTAATGTGAGTAATTAGACATAGTAACAGCAGAAACCAGAAGGGGATTGCATAGTTTTGTTACAACTGTGATTGATCAAAGAGATTACATATAATTATTCAACAGCGTTTTAGTAAGCCATTTATAAATTTAAATGGCTTCTGTCAGGTATGCCTCCCTCTTCATCATAACTGAGAAAATAGGGGTGCACAGAGAATTCAGATTATATTTGTATATATTCTGTAGAAATAAAATCTATTAATCATTTCAGTTTATATATTTTGAAAATTAAGTACTCAGTACTTACAGGACTGTATTTTTGGTGTGAAACACTTTCTGTATCAGGCACTAACTAAATGCCATGTTAAAAAGACTCCCAACACCGAAGATGAAATAATCTGCTGGGCATTTTTGTAATAAACCGTGACCTGGTATGAATAGGCACAGGTATCGCAGGACTTACCTGTTGTCAGTGTGGTTTGATCATGAGGGTGAAGCCCAAGTGGTCAAAGCTGTTTGTTAATCCTGTGAAACCCACCCCCAGGAGTGGATTATTGCTATAGTAAAGTGAGATTATTTAAGAAAGAAATCACTCACCTTTCATTAATAATCTCACTGTAGAACGGCACTGTAGCCTTCTTCTACCATCTGATGTACTCTGCAGTGTCCATGGTACACACATCTCAACGTGCAGTACAAGGGAGGTGATGGAAAAAAGGGATCCCCATTGCTGTTTCTCTCTCCGCATGTGTTTTTTAAAACTCTAAATGTCTGAAATTTCCACCTGACACAAACCTTTTGCAATTTACCATAAAATAAAACAATTTACGAAGTGCAGAGCAAGAATATTAGGAAAATGATAATGCTTTGCGTATCTATGGGGACTTGAAAGGTATAGTTATAATCATCTTGGTGCCCGTAGCCATAGTTGTTCAGAATGTCCCCAATTCCACTCATATTTTGCTCTGATCCATTACAATGAGGCAGTGTAGTAACCTTTTTTAATCAGGTAGTTTTGCATCTAATGTAAGATTGTATCTTATTAAACTCTGTTATGACTATGCCTCTCTGCAAGGATTTTTATGTTCTGTCTCAATGTATTAATAATTTTTACCTTGTATTGACTGTTACTGTGAATTATTTGTAAATTACGTTGGAGCCGGGCCTCCACTGAAAATGGACATATATCCAGCTGGACTAGCCCGGTCAACAAATGTAAAATAAATAAAATAAAAAATAAAAAATGTGGGTATGTGCTTCAGAGAGAGAAAAACCACAGTTCTGTTTTGGTGAGGAGAATGCCCACCATGTGTCTGATTGCTTCTTTCACTATACTTCTTTTGTAGTCTTAATCACTGCGTCAAGCTGCTGGCTGTTTTTGAGGTATGCAGCTGCTTTTTAAGATTGTTTATGGCGCAAATAAAAATTTAATGAGGCACAGTATAGAAATATATTCTGCATGGAAAGTTGAAAAGTATGCTTATTGTCAGTAATCGATCATACTGCAAGTAAGAGGAAGTGCGACCTGCTTATTACCCGCATTTAGAAGTCAGTTATCGCTATTATACAATCACATTATTTAAGAAAAACAGTCTTAGATTTCATTGCATAAAAGGACTTAAGTGTTCTTCCGCTGGTAGCCGGCAGTCTGTGACAGTCATGGTATGTATTGCCGATGCTCTGTGGCGGCATGTTATGTTACGGTTCCTGACATTTTTTAAATGTGAGTTTACAGTCTTATTTTCTGTGGAGAGTCTACATGCCTTGCCTTGTGTAGATTTTCACAATAGAAAGTGCAGACATTTGCCTCATATTTTTGGTCTGTTCTTCATGAAACTTGTCATTTTCTTAAAAATGATTGGGGAATGAATTCAGTATACAGAGGGAAAAATCTTTGTAATGTAATAACGGAGCATGGCAAAACAGCAGTCATTAGTGATTGTATGTCGCACAGGCGCACACATGAAGACTAGAGTGTTATTATAAGTTACAACAAACAGCGAAAAACCCGATAAATGGAGGTGTTATGAGTCTAAGTAAAACATTGTTGATGAAATATTGAGGGTAATACTTTATATAAGTCTAAGACTGAAGAAATGGGAGTAGAATTAAACACGTATGACAATGGCAAAAGTTAGAAAGGCAGCAGGTTCACAAAAAAGCAGTTAAGTGATAAAGAGAAGTATAATAAACACAGTTTTTAAGCAGCATCATGTGCCATAATGCACAGTCTGAAACAGACGAGCAGTCCTGAATAGAAATGGGAAGGCAGTACAAGTATGTGACTCTTTTTTTTTATTACATTGTATTAGTCCGCTCAACTGAACAATTTATTACTGACGCATGTTTTGTTTTTAATTGCTTGCTTAGCAGTGATAGGAAAGATAGCTGACTTTCTGTGGGGAACATTTAATTTATCTGGGACAGAAGCAGGTTGTTCCGATAAAACAAGGTCACTGAGAGTTCGGACTTGTTACTGTTGAGATATGCTAATTTTACAATGGGCACACTGATCGGATTGTCCAATCAATATGCATGCTTTTGAATACTAATGGGCAGTTATTGTATAGCGTGGGATATTTTCAAGTGCAAGGCATCCCACCTTCCCTACCCCACAAAAGAAATTACATTTTTGTAAGTTATATAATCAGTAGTTTGAATGAACTATTTATTATCTGGATTAATATTGACTAGTATTAAGTATGGTTATGTGCAAACAGACTGATGGTTAGTAGGAGCATCATAACTGTGAAGATAGGTGAAGGCTGCCAGCCTAGCTACATATAATTTTCTAGATAATTCTGTCACTTGTAAATATTAATGTAAGCCACATGCTTGTTCTCTTTGCTAAATGTTGAACTTCAAAAATGTAACCTCCGAGGATCACGTCTGTGGCTGTGCTTGACAGGGGAACAGGAAAATAATTTCCTTGGGTGGCAAAAGTCAGGGTACCGTTTGGCTAGGCTTATATAGGCCCTAGGGCCAATAGCCTAGTACCTACCTATGAACCTATGAACACTGCACTCTACTGGAGGAAAGCTGATATGTCAAGCATTGTATAATTCTTTGATCTCAAACTCGGAGCCGAGATGTCTGGGTGAAGGAATTCTTGCTATTGTTTTGAGACCAGAGTTAATTTCTAGAATTTACATGTATAATGTATTTTATTGATGTAGACCAGGTGCAATATCAAAGGGCTGTTACATTCTGGGTTTCTATTAGCCTGGGAACCAGAGAGAAATGATATAATCTGAAATGAGTCAGTAGTACTGTGTTATCAATTTAAGGACAGAGAGACTCAGACCATTTTGTATTTGTCTTGGGAATATCCAACTCACCAGCACTCTGTCTGTGCTCTATATGTAAGCTTATTTTAAAACTGTGTTTGCTCTTAGATATAGCTAGGAAATAGGAAGATTAGACTAGATGTTTTTTTCTGTATTGATGTCAGAACTTTTCTACTGTATGATTTTATAGTTTCATAGATTCATATGTAGGTACTAGGCTATTGGCCCTAGGGCCTATATAAACCTAGCTAAATGGTACCCTGGCTTTTGCCACCCAAGAAAATTATTTTCCTGTGCCCCTGTCAAGCAAAGCCACAGAAGTGATCCCCAGGGTGAATTTCCTATCTCCCATCCAATCATCAAGATTTTTCTTGAAGAGTGCTAATGAGGAGCTTTGTTTGATATAGATAGGTAGTTTGTTCCAGAGTATGGGAAGTCTCTGGGACAGGAATCTATCCCTCCAGCATGTTCTGTTTATTGTGGTGACAAAGTTTATGTCTCTAGAGCGTGTAGCTTGGAGGGATTGGGATTTCTTTAAGTCGAGCATGTCCAACAGCTCTAGGTTTGACATAGCTTTGTATGTTAGGCAGAGATCGCCTCTGAATAGGTGATATGAGACAGAGTAAAGCTGGAGTTTTCAAGACGGTCTGCATAGGTTATCTGTTTGAGGCTAGTAATCCTCTTTGTGAGGTATTTTAAGCATTTCTCTGTGTTCTCTGAACTCTTGACTAGCACTGTATAGTAAGAAGTAGTGTCTTGTGTTCTTATTATGTAATATTAAATATTTTTTAAACCTTTCAACTATGGCTGTTTTGTGTAGAGATAATTTAAGCTCTAGAGTATATTGCATGTATATAGTGATACTGTACAAATCACCCCAAATATCCCTTGCTGCTCACTCACACTTACCAGTTAGATAATAATATTGCAAAGTAATAATTGGACACCCTTTGATAAGGGCCTTATTAGTAGTTGATATTAGTGGTTGGTGGCGGTGATTACTACCTTATAGCCTGGACAGAAGGGGCAGCACTGGAGAACCTGTGCCAGCCTTCCCCAAGAATGTCTGTGTTTGTATATAACTCATATCCCAAAGTGTGTGTGTGTGTCAGCTACTTGGGCAGGGACATGAAGCACTGCTTGGACAGAGAGGGCACTGGAGGTTTTAGCTTAACCACGAGGCTGAGATCTGGACCCTGTAGCAGTGCCGGTGGGGAGCCTTATTGGGGATCTGGAGAGAAAGGGAGAAACCAGCCCCAGATTGACTGTGATCTCTGTGTGCTCTTAAGGGGAATTGTACTTTACTGTGTGTGTATTTGTTATCCTTCCCAATGTGGACGCCCCTCACTGGTGTTAGTGGTGAGGATTGAGGCTCCTTGATTGCTGGGCCAGTGCACGGGCGTCATAATAACCCATAACGTCTGGCTACCAACTGGATAAACTCTGCATAACCTTCCATTGTCCCATTATAATTAAGACTTCCTTAGTAGGGCAGTTCATATAGACACAAGAGCCTCTTTTCAGGGTAGCTTGAGAACATTATCCAATTAATTTACCTGCTTAATCACATAGCAGACAAGCAAAGACTGAAGGAATCAAACCCAGAGCTGCAGGATGGAAACATGCAGACAAGCAAAGACTGAAGGAATCAAACCCAGAACTGCAGGATGGAAACATGCAGACAAGCAAAGACTGAAGGAATCAAACCCAGAACTGCAGGATGGAAACATGCAGACAAGCAAAGACTGAAGGAATCAAACCCAGAACTGCAGGATGGAAACATGCAGACAAGCAAAGACTGAAGGAATCAAGCCCAGAACTGCAGGAATCACATGCAGACAAGCAAAGACTGAAGGAATCAAACCCAGAACTGCAGGATGATAACATGCAGACAAGCAAAGACTGAAGGAATCAAACCCAGAACTGCAGGATGGAAACATGAATTTGAAACTTCATTCACAGAGATGCAAACGTGTTGTATTAAACTATTAACAATTAAGTTGTTATTCAGACAGTTTATTTATGTACCCCGTTAAAATGATGCTATGTAGTTTTGCCTAAATAAGAGTTCTTAATATGCAAATGACCAATTAGCATAATGGTCAATGTCTTTGCTTCTCATGTACAATGTAGAAGGTTCACTTCTGACCTTCAGCCAATGCCTGTATGGGGTTTGCATGTTCTCCCTGTGTCTCTGAGGGGCTCATCCCACTTACAAAAACATGCTCAGTGTTTCCATCTTAAATTCACTAAAGAATGGAGCTGTGGATGGCAGCACAGACTCTACATGGTGCCATAAAGGGGAAGAGTCTGTACAGACCAACCACTTTAGGCATACACTGTGGTGCACAGAAGGGGAACATGGATCACAGAATGCACACTGTGGCAGGGCTAGTCACTCAATGGTGTAAAATATGGCTCAAGTTGATTCAGTTGTGTTGACTGATGTAGCCAAATGGACATGGGTATTTGTCACTATAAGTGGTTGAGGACCTAACCTACCCCTGGGAACCATACTAATGGCGGGAGAGGTGTATGTGCCCCTAATGGCCAGCCCACCATAAAGCCCAGCAGCCCTGTGTCATAAAATAGTGGCCTACTGATGCCCAGTTGTCCAGCTCAGATTACCTGGAATAGCTCTGCCAAGTAAAAGCCAGACGTAAAACCAATTAAACCCCCAAATATCATCTAAGAAGTGCTACACTCAGTGTAGGTTCACAGCTTGGAAGTGGATGACAGACATGATAGGACATCCAGCCTCCTTCTTACTATGTATCCAGGTGACAAGGAGGAAGGGCAGTGCAGCAAAGCCTTTTGGATTGGGATCCAGAGTCTACTACTCAGGAGGAGGACAGGTGTGGGAGTTGTGGTGAGGGAAAGACTTCACAAGACAGTGAGGAATGTCATCAGAATTAGTGAAAGACTCATAGCAATCAGACTCCAGTGTAATGACAAGGCACTATTCACATTCTCAGCCTACACCCCAGAGCAGGCTTGTGATAGTGAGGAAATGACTGCATTCATAAGCAGTTGCACGACCTACTAGATAAAGGAGGACAACATCAATTGGTGTTGATAATGGGTGACCTGAATGGACATACTGGGACAGACAGAATAAAATATGAAGACTGCCTGGGTCCACATTGATGGATGGATCAACAGACATAAAGAAGGAGAGACTATTCAAGCCCACATATGGCTCAGCAAGAGAGACTATCACAAGATCACATACTAGAGTGGCCAACTTGCAACTCTGGTAGACTTCCTCCTAGTAAGGAAAGGGCACTGGGGTAGAATCAATGATTGCAAAGTCATACCCAGTGAAACAGTTGGCCTGCATCACAAACCACAGTTGTTACAAGCAGTGGTCAGAGAAGGTTGTAAGGTTAACATAAACCAGGCCAAAGACCTGGAAGTAGATTGGAGAGAAAGCACAGCAGCTCAAGGCCTTACTCCAGCTTTAGCACCTCAAGAAGAAATGGAAATAGGTGAAGTTGAAGAAAAATGGCAGCACCTGAAAACAGCATGTGTGACAACAGAACAGGTATGTGGCTGAGGCAGGTATGAAAATACGGTACGTAAGGAAAGCTGGTGATGGAATGCAGAAGTCCAGGAAGTCAACAAAAGAAAGGATTGCAGGAAAAACTGGGAGAGAGAAAAGACAGGCCACACTAGGAAGGAATACTGGCTGGCTAAAAATAGAGGCTAAGAGAGGAGTTACAGTAGCAAAGGGCAAGGCATCAGAGGCACCCTACTTGCTTATGAAAAGTGACTCAGTAGGTGGCACAAAGAAATATCCAGTTGCAAGGCAAGGACAGAAAAATGAAGAAGATATTCAAACACTATCTATAAGGGATGCCAGCAGCAACCTGCTCACCGGTTCATAGGACACCAAAAGCAGATAGAAGGCGTATGTCCAACAGCTTCTGAATGAAGAAAACCCCACAGAAGCTGCAGACACAGCATACAATGAAAAAAGAGGAGTAGCCCTCCATAGAAGAAAGAACAGCACTAAAGAAAATAAAGTCAGGGAAAGGGAACGCAGCAGGCTCAGATGAGGTTACAACAGATATGACAAAGATGTTGAGTGAGATAGGGGAGAAATGGTTCCTGAATGTCCTCATAGCAGTGTGAAGAGAAAGGCGTATCCCAGATGACTGGAGAATAAGCATACTAATGTCACTGTACAAGAACAAAGGGGACATCCACAACTGTGGGCAGTACAGAGGAATCAAACTCCTGTCACACTGTATAAAAGTTCTGAAGAGGGTGACTGACAAATGAATATGCAGAGTAATAAAGTAAGATGTGAGATGAGCTGTTCGGATTCAGATTAGGATGCAGCACAACTGACCTGAAGTCTGCAGTGAGACAGATAGTTGAGAAGAAGCTAGAGATGAGGAAAGAGTCCAACTGTGTATTTCTAAACTTGGAGAAAGCATACGACAAGATCCCAAGAAAGCTGATTTGGCAGTACTGTGGTGGTTCAAAGCCCCAAAAACATTGGTAGAATTAGTGCAAGCTATGTACAAGAACCCAATGACTCAAGTGTGAACAATGTTCAGTTTCACAGATTGGTTCCCAGTGGGAGTGGGTGTGCATCAGGGTTCAGCTCTAAGCCCACTGCTGTTCATACTGATGATGGACTACATTAGCAAACAGGTTGGAGGGGACAGATCAGCATAGTTGCTATTTGCAGACAATGTGGTACTACAGGCAGACTCTGAGCTAGAACTTCAGCAAAGAATAGGGGAATGGAATGCAAAACTAAAGGCACATGGGATGAAACTGAGTACAGATAAGACATTTGTAATGGCAGTAAATGGAGGATATCAGAAGGAGCTGAAAGTTGTGATAGAAAGGAAAAAATAGTGGAACAGGTTAACAGCTTCAAGTATCTGGAAGGAGTGGTTGAAGAAAAGGTCAGTCTGAATGATGAGGTCAAAGCTACAATTGGAGGGGCTGCAGCCATCTGGCACAGAGTGCCAGGGATAGTGTATCAGAAAAAAATGCCATAGAAGTTGTAAAGTGTACAAAACAGTGGTGCAACCAGTACTACTGTAGGGTACCGAAATCTGGGCAGTAAAGGCAGAGAAGTTGAAGAAGCTAGAGGTGAAGGAGATGAAGTGCCTGAGACAGGTGGAAGGATGCACACTGTGGGACAGATGAAGACATGAGGACACCAGAGCAGAAGCCAGAGGAGCTCCAATTACAGAAAAGGTCAAAGAGAACAGATTACAGTGATGCAGGCACGTGCTGAAAAGTAGAAGACAATCTAGTGAAGAAAATTTGGGACAGACAGGAAAAAGGCAAGAGGAAACCAGGGCATCCAACAAAGACGTGGATGGATTGTGTGAGCAAAGACCTGTGGCAGTCAGGCTTGAAAGGTAGGAGAGTGCCACTGAGTAGAGACAGATGTGAGAGTTGACATGATACCCCAATTCTATGCCGTAAATGGGGTTGATGATTATGATGAAGAATTCTTCATGTAATGACATTTTGCAAATGACAACACAATGAAGTAGAGATGTGTACAGTTCCTGGATAATGGCTAAGTTGATAGCCACTCTTTCCAATATATACTGCTATAATTTAATTTAATAGATTTTTTGTTTTCTACTCTGTTTTATGCCAAACTAAGGAAATAGTGTTGTTGTCTTACAGCACCAGGTTCTGGGGTTTGATCCCAACTTCTGGTTGTAGTCTGCATAGATTTTACATGTTCTTCCCTACCTGTAGAGGGTGCTACTGTACTGCCATGGTTTCCTTCTAGTTACCATAGCTGTATAGCCTTTACTGACTGGCCGCTCTGACTCATCCCTGCCTAGTCTTGTTCTTGGGATAAATTGTGAATGAAGAAGGTGTGCAAGAATGTTTACACTTACCTTGTGAATAATTAATTATGTGAAGTTCTCTTGCCATCATCCTTTTAGACTTTCTGGCCATCAAGCAGTCTGTGAGCCGTCTGACATACATTTTACTGTATTCTGTGAGCTGTTCCCATTATTGCCAAAGTGATGAAATGTGTTTTAATAAATACGAATTCTACCAGGCAACACTTTTCCTTTTAGACAGATATGCTTCTGATATTGTTTTGTTAGTAAAAATGGGTCAGAGGATTGCAGGCTAAGAGATGAGCAGATAGGATTGTGGGTTCCAGTGTAATTTTAAGTGAAAGCAAGTAGTTGAAGTCAACAGTTATAAGTGCTTTGTTTTAATGTTATTATGTTAAATTTGTGCGTAGGTCTGACTTGAGGAGTAGCAATGTTTAAGTCATGCATGCATTTTTTTTCATTTTTTATTTGATTTTACAAATCCATGACCATTTAACAATTTATAAACATACAAACTGTATACAGAGTCCATAACAAGATATATCTAAGCAATCAATATTTCTCTAGTAATTTATACAATTTCTGCCAAGCAATTAATTGATGTGTTGCACTTCTAGCTCTCATTTTATAGTAGAGATTTTGTTATTACAAACCACTTTTGCTAGTCATGCATGCATTTGATGACAAAATAAGTCATGCTGGAAGTTGTCAAACAATATGATCAATATTTTATTCTTTGTTAAGGTAGATGAAATCAGAATATCATGTTTTGTATGTGTTACCTCATTTTTGTTTATTCTTTTCTGCAGTACGTAAACGGGCAATCACCAGGATTCATTTATAGATTGATTTTGGATGACTAAATACCCACGTCACGTTATTAGATGAGAGCTCTTTCTTTTGCTGTAAAACTTCTCATCAAAACTGCATATAATACTAGCCACTAAAGAACTGATAAATGGAAGATCTTCTCTGAAATATTCCTCTTCTAAAGGTTTTTCATATTTAGTCCTCATGAGTTCATTGTATTGGGATTCTCAATTCTAATGAGAACAAATATTTTTAGTCCAGAAAAGTATGTTTGCATGTACCCAAGCCATAGAAAAATTGACAAAACCCATAGTATAATGTCCCAGAATGCACTTATTCCATTGTTTTAACATGTAACTCAGGTTCAGGGCAGTTCCGTGGATTTTGTGAGCACTTTGCTGATGGCATTGCCTCTCCAAGTGTCTGCGAAAGCTCTACTGGAAAATGTAACCTTTACAACAGGTATGTGTGGTATAACAGTCACAGTGCTTTAGGATATTATTTCTGCAGGGAGTTGTACAGAAGTAGAGATAGGTAGTTTTTTTTCATTCCGTTTGAGCATAGTTTAAATGAGTTGCAAAGCACATCATTAGTGTCTGGAACACTGACTGAGGCTAAAGTTCAGGTCTTTTTTAAAAAACTGCTACGTTTCTCATTGATTTATTGCAGTTAATTCCGAAACTGCCTTATTCAGCTCTAAAGCAAAAATGATCAGTGAAAAGTTCAATAAAACAGAAGTTTTCATGTTTCTGTACTTTTGAACACTGGAAATTATTACAATGAAATGCAAGGAGACCCATCACGGATTAGGCATCTGGCAATTGTTTAAAGGCTAAGCTTTAAATCTCTGTCATTCCCTGATTGATTGTTTGTTCCAAGGTCATGAAATTCAGCTAGAATTATAAGGGATGCTTTACTATACAGGGTACATGCATGTGTCTTTGTCTGTACAGTTTTTTGCAGGAACTTATTTACTGAGGGATCGTACACATGGAAAGTTTAATCATTATCCAGTCTTTTTATCTAAATAAACAAGTTATAGTGTTCATTTCTCGCATTTGCAGACGTTTCCATCTCTACCTCTTACTGATGTCAGTCTGCATATTTTCCAGTCATTAATTCAGAAGAAGCCATGCACTATGCCCTTAGTTTGTCATGTCCAACACCCAGATCTATAAGCAAATATTTTCGTACTGTCTTTGTTTTTCGTGTATCATCAGAGCAGGTGCACTACACGTCTTGCATCTTCATCATAAGCAGGAAAGACTGGGAACACTCCCCACTGTAGGTTAACATTGCCCACAGAAGAAACAGAGACTGCAATGAAAGACAAACGGTGCATTTTGCATCTTGTCTTCCCGTTTCCGTACTATCTGGATTAGCGTAGTTCTACACTGGTAGAGCCCACCAGTAAGCGTGTACCATTTGTTATATGTATGGCACAAATTCTAACTTAAAAAGACAGTGCATATTAAAATTATATTATTAGTATGTCTCTATAAGTTTATACAGTGGTTTTGAATAGTTCGTGTTTCAAAGAAGTCGTCTTGGGATTTTGTGTAGCTTTGATAAACGGAATGAGACCCAATGATCTAATATTATCATATCATTCAGAGCACAGTTAAAAAAAAAAAAGTTGACCATAAACAAGGAATGTTATGCAGAGCCAAAAACCTTCTTACTATCACAACAAAAACAGCTGGTTACTATCCTCACTAATCTTCAGGGTACACTAAAGAACTAAACTAGAATAATGTTACAGCAAAACTGTAAAATTTGCTGGTAACAAACCCTATAGAACCCACAACTCCTCTGCCCTAAAACAATAAGGCTAACTTGAGTTACCCCACCATCTCGCATATGCTCAGTTACTTGTGACTTGTGACATAATAAATAAAACTATCCCAACAGACCACTATGGTCATATGATGAAAAAAAAATTCTGTTCACCTCTGAACCTGGGGCCTGGAGGAAATGCCCTGTCCTCTAGCTACCGTGCCACATCCTGCCACTCCCACTTGCCCTGAAGTCCCCATCTAACCCCAACACATTTAAATCCACATTGACACAATTTGTAATGGAACCCTGGCTGTGTTGCTGTCCTGCACCTGAATAAAGACTTTCTATACTCTCTTCTGGCTTCACCAGTTGACTCCATAAACATAAACTCTAAGCCTTTAACCTAACAGGATGTAAAGACATTCTTGCGTTCTTTTTTGTACATATTGTAAATATTTACCCCATTTGCTGTTACTCATCTCCACTAAAGCCCCATCTGCTCATAAAGCAGATATGCATTTCTGCTCTGCACTCCTACCTACCACTCCTGAATATATTTAATTAAAACTATTTATTATTTCCTTATTACCTCCTTGCCTAGTACTTCTATAACTTCCTGTTGCCATGCCATAATCTCCTCTGTTCTCCAACCCAAACTCACTTGCATTTTCCTTAACACTCTTTCCTCACAGTTTCAGTATAAAACTGTATATGTCCTTCTACTCTTATGTAAGTAATATGTTTTCTTCCCTATAACAATGATGTTATTCTGTTTGCATGTCTTTGTTAGTAAATCATTGTTTTTAATTTCCTATAGCAACTATAGAAAGCTGATTGTATTACTTATGAAGATAGGTGAAGGCTGCCAGCCTAGCCAGATAGAATTCTGTAGATAATTCTGTCATTTGTAAATATTAATGTAAGCCACAGGCTTGTTCTCTTAACTGTGAAAAGACTGCATTGGATATTGAACTGCAAAAATGTAACAACAGTGCACTCTACTGTAACAAAGCTGATATCAATTCTTTGATGTTAGAATTCGGATCCGATATGTCTGGATGAAGGAATTCTGCATATTGTTTAAACACCAGAGTTAAAGGCTATAATTTGCATTTATAAATGTCCTTTATTGCTCTGGTTTCTGACCAGGTGCAAAGAATGTAAATGTAGCTTCTGTTAGCCTGGGAACACCAGAGAAGTGTGAAGAATGATGTCATGTAAAGAATGATGTAATGTGAAGCAGCTCTGTGCTATCAATTTAAAGAGAGAGAATCAGAGAGCTCTGAGCACTTGTCTTGAGAACATCCAACATCACCAGCACTGCCTGTTTCTATATGTAAATAGGATTTTAGAACTGTGTTTTCTCTTAGATATAGCTAGGAAATAGGAATATTAGATGTTTGTTTTTCTGTGATGTCAGAACTTTTCTACGGTATTATTTCAAGTATTTATCTGTGATCTCTGAACTCTTAACTAGTACTGTGTAGTAAGAAGTATTGTCTTGTGTTTTTATTATTTATTATTAAATGTTTTAAACATTTCAACTGTGGCTGTTTTATGTAGAGTTAATTTAAGCTCTAGAGCACATTGCATGTATATAGTGATACTGTACCAAGTCACTCTAATAAGCCTTGACTGTTCAGTCACACTTATCATTTGGATAATAATATTGCACAGTAATAATTGGACACCCTATAAGAAGGGCCTTTGAGCAGCTGCTATTGGTGGTGGCAGCTGATACTACCTTTTAGACAGGGCAGAAAAGGGCCACAGCTGGAGAACCTGTGCCAGCCTTTCCCAGGAGTGTCTCTGTGGTTGTATATAACTCTTATCTCAAAGTGTGTGTGTGTCAGCTACTTGGGCAGTGACATGAAGCACTGGTTGGACAGAGAGGGTGCTGGAGGTTTTAGCTTGCCCACTAGGCTGAGATCTAGACCCTATATCTGAGCCAGTGGGGAGTCTTATTGGGGACCTGGAGAGAAAGGGAGAAACCAGCCCCAGACTGTGATCTCTGTGTGCTCTTAAGGGAAATTGTACTTTAGTGTGTGTGTATTTGTTATCCTTTTCCTGTATGGACATCCCTCACTGGTGTTAGTGGTGAGGATTGAGGCTCCTTGCTTGTTGGGCCAGTGCACAGGTGTCACGTATAAATTGTTTGGCAGTGGTGGGATGTCCACACCACATATTAATTGGTTGGCAAATACTAATTGGCTTGTAGTGGTGTGGGTAGAGTGAATTCCTGTAGCTTGTGTACAGTGATCACTGAAGGTGTTTTGTACTCAAAATCAGCCACAAAATGAATAGAGTTCAGATCACAATTGCTTTATTCCTTTTGTTAGCTTAGTTAGTCAAGGAGGGCAGGCAGCATGTCAGCAGAGGAGTACAGAAAACTGACAAGGAGCCAGCTGGCTGAGATGTGCCAGGCTAGGGGACTGGTGCATGGAAACCTGACTAAGGCAGACATGATTGCAGCTTTGGTTACAGCTACATCAGAAAACAGCAACCAGGAGGACGATCAGACTGGAAGTGGAGATGTACCACCCTCAGAGGACTTAAAAATCCATCTGATGCTAAAGAGACTTGAGTTGGAGGCCAGGCATTTGGAAATAGAAGCAGCTGAGAGACTGAGATGTCTGCAGGCTGAGGAGCATGATAAACTGCTATGCCTGGAATCTGAGGAAAAGAAGAGGCAGAGGCAGCATGAAAAGGAGATGCTGGCTCTTTGCCAGAGTCATGGAGGTAATGGGGAAGGGAGTGACTGGACCCCAGAAGTACAAAAGGTCAGTAAATTTCTTCTGCACTTTAAAAAGGGGGGGGGGTAATTTTGATAGTTTCATTCATATGTTTGAGAGGGTGTGCAGACAGTATGATGTTGACCAAAGGCTCTGGGTACGGTTTCTGACCCCCTTACTCCATGTTAAAGCTGTAACTGTGTTGGCTAAACTTGATGATTGTGAATGTTTGGATTATACTGCTGTTAAGAATCACTTCTTAGAATGTTTTAAGCTAACACCTGAAACATATAGGAAAAGGTTTTGTGAGCATAGACACAAGGCAGATCAAAGTGTGTGTGAATATGCTGCTGAACTTAGCACTTCTTTCCATAGGTGGGTGAGTGAATGTCAGGTCACCACATTTGAAGGGCTGGCAGACCTTTTGGTGAGGGAACAAGCCCTTAGCACTTTGCCTGAGGACATGAGGATCTGGTTAGCTGATAGACAATGTGGTACTTCAGATGAGTTGGGGAAGAAGGGAGACCTATACCAAGCAGGCAGGGCATCCCTGCACAGGAAAGAGACCCATGTACTTCTCATGGGTCTAAAGGAACCCATGGTGGGCAGCACAGACTGCCCCAATAGAATCTGCCAGTAGCAGGGGAAGCCACTAGTCCAGGTATATGTCCAGGACCTAGGGTTAAATGTTTTGAATGCGACCAGTGGGGTCATGTGGCATACAGATGTCCACGGAGGCAAGGTGGGGAACAAAATGTGAGAGAGCCAGTAAGTGGGAAAAGACAAAATGCCAATAGCAGGTTGTCTTGATACAACAAGGGTACCGAACTACCATCCTGTAGATGTCCTGATAGGGAAGGATTTGGATGAGGCAGTATCATTTGCTTATACAGTTACATGCAGTCAGGCTAAGAGACAAGCATGTGGGTCTGGTAGCCTGGGGGAGAACCAGACAAACTGCATACTTGCAGCCAGGACTGGTGAGGTGGTTACTTCAGGGAGGGAGCTACTCTGTAAGCAGTGAGACTGAAGGTGAGCCACAGCTGCTTGTGGGTACTGATGTTCCCTTTGACAGAGTGACTGCAAAGGTAGAGGTGAGTAGTAGTACCCAGGCTGACAGTGAGGCACCACTGTCAGAGGATGCCAGACTTCCTGTGGAAGGAGAGCTGGGAAGGGTTACAAGGAGAGAGCTGAGACAGGGCTCAGCTTTCAGACCTTATATTGCAAGACCTGAGGAAGGTAGCTAGGGAGGCACCTGATTCTCAAGTGAAGGGGGAATCTGTATACTGGGACAAAGGGTTACTATACAGAGAGAAAAAAAATCTTGCTTTTTTCCCACTTTCTGAAAGTTAAGAAAGTTCAGTTACAGATTTGCTGTTCTGAACTGTTTGGAAGTTTCTAGAAGGCCAGTGCTTGCTTGGGCTAAAGGGAAGTCTCTGTGTTCACCAGTGGGAGTGGTTAACACTGAACAGCCTGCCTGTCCCTGGAGGAGTGGTTACTACCTAGAAGCTGTAGTTTTATTGGCCATTTTGGGTCAATTCTAAACTCCTTGATCTCTCTCTCTTAAAACCCTACAACTCTCTTTTTGCGCAGTTTTGCGCACTGAGCAGTGTCGGGCAGCGCCACCTAAACAGGTTTAAACTATTCTAGGCTGCACAAAGTCTGCTCTTCACTTTTTCCCTTAGAGTTGTTCAAACTCTCAAAGTAATCACTCTATTATCTTTCTAAAGCCCTGCACTTGCTCAGCTCTTATAAGGAAACACTGACTAACTAAAGCACTACACCCTCCTTGACTTCTCATAAGTATTAGACTCCCGATTGGTCCTTCCTGATCAAGTGAAAAATCAGTTCCCTTTCCTAATCATCTGATCAGTAAAAAACAGTTCCCTATACTAATCTGGTATGTCCAAGGGTCAGTTTCAAGGCTACTCTCCAGTCCAGCTGGTGAATCTGGGAATTTTGAGGCAATGTTACAATTGCCTTATGTACACAGACAACCCTCTCCTCCTTCCAACAAACTCTAATACATGTGAGAGATGCAGTTACACAGCCAAACTGGAGGCAGAGCTCTCTCAACCCAAGACTGGCACAGTCAGTCAGGAGGAAAAGGTAACCACCCACACCACAAATCCAGTCTCACACAGACCTATTGCATCTGCATACCCAACACATAAACACACAAAAACATACTCGGAGGCTCTAAATAAAAATCTGCCTAAACAGCAAAGACCTCCTAAGCAGATATCCAAGCAACAGCCACCCCTCAACAATACCCATGAATCACATATCTCACAAAATCAGTGTGCCTCACAACCACTGCCCTTAAGGCCAAACAACAAACCAAATACACTTGTTATAGGGGACTCTATTGTCCAGCACACTGACATCCCGCTCACCAGACTGAACAAGGAGAAGGTCACTGTAAGCTGCCTGTCGGGTGCCAGGATCCGCCACATAACGCAAGCACTCAGGTCACTCCAAACAAGTACAAGTATGACTCTGTCATTGTCAATGCTGGTGTGAATGACCTGAGACCTACCTCCCTGGACTACATGAAAAGAGACATAGAGGAGCTCTCTGACCATGTAGCCCAGGCTGGTATGACCCTGACCTTGAGTAGCATCTTTCCCTCACCAAGAATGATGCCACAGTATAAAGACAAAATGATCAGTTTCAACAATTGGCTAAAGTATTGGTGTCATTCAAAGGGGATCCAGTGTCTGTCAGCCTGGGATGACATGCTCGACAAGCCACGTTGCTTCGCTAGGGACGGCTTGCACCTGTCACCCTTAGGCTTTCGTATACTGGCCAAGGCTCTTGCCATCCCCATAGTGCCTTTTTTAGGCAAGGCTCAAAGGGCAAACCCACCTCCATAGACAACCCAAGGATAAAAAACTAAAGGTAATGCTACTCAATGCCAGAAGTCTAAACCTCAAGATGCATGCATTCGAGGCTCTCCTCAGTATGGAGAAAATCGATGTCTGTGCAGTAACAGAAACCTGGTTCAAGGCTCCTGAGAGCACCCCAGCACTACCAGGTTATAACTCATGCCATGCGTTTCGGCCCCAAAACTTGGACCGAAGCACAAAAGGAGGTGGAGTACCTATATTCATCAAAGATACCTACACCTCCAGGTTAGTGGCACTGCACGAAGCATCGGAAACCATCCATGTGCAACTAACAGTGGGCAAAACTGCCTTTCAGTTTGCAGCCTGCTACAGAACACCCTCCCTATTACAGGAACCCCACTTGGCATTCCTGAGAACACTGGAGAATATGAAGGTCTCTCCAAACACTATGTTATTGGGTGACTTCAACTACCCAAACATTGACTGGGAAAACTACTCAAGCCCAAACACCCTCTCCCAATGTTTCCTTGAATTTATAAACTCTAACGCAATGGAACAACTGGTCACCACTCCCACAAGAGGGAACAACATATTGGACCTGGTCATCACCAACATGGGGACTCTATGTTCCACACCAGAGGTAAACCCCTCATTGGTAAGATCAGACCATAAACAAATTTCCCTGGACATCCATATCCCGTCCCTACCCCCAGCCAAGGAAATCACTGTAAAGAATTTCTCAAAAGCCAACTTTGCACTTCTCAAGACTGAGGTGGAATCCTTCAGAGCCCCTGGGCCAGAGGATAATACAGCCCAATCCGCAGAATCCTTTACTAATGCATTCTATGAGCACCTGCAGGAATGCATGGATCGTGCTATCCCAAATAAAACCAAAACTCACTCCTCCAAAAACAGGAGACCGGTCTGGTGGACCCCGGCCATAAATAAGCTATACAACAGAAGGAGGAAGCTACTACATGACAGAGTAAAATCCCAAAAAGGGAAGGCATCTCTGATCAGTATTAGCAAGAAACTTTGATCCCTCATAAAATCATCAAAGGCCAGTTTTGAAAGAAAAATTGCCCTAGACACTAAAGATAATCACAAGGCCTTCTTTAGTTATGTCAGGAACATGGGCAGAAACTCCCAGATATGCTCTGAATTGTTGCATAACGGTACAAAATACACTGAACCTACAGACATAGCCAACATCCTGGCAGCACAAACTTCTCCCCCCCTTCGCCCCCAAAGGAGCAAATGCCTATCCCAACTGAATGTAACCTCCCTGACATCACAGATGCACAGGTGAAAGCTGCCCTCTCCAAAGCAAAAAACACAGCATCTATGGGACCGGACGGTGTCCCAGGCTGTGTCTTACATGAGCTCCAAGAAGAACTGAACCCTCACATTAAGTCACTGTTCAAACTTAGCCTTACTACAGGATATGTACCCAAAGAATGGCATACAGCTACAGTGGTCCCACTCCACAAAGGTGGTGCCACAATGGACCCTGGAAACTATCGCCCCGTAAGCCTGACTAGTCTGGTCTGTAAAGCTATGGAGCGTATTATCATGGAACTCATAAACAAAGACACTGGGAGCATCCAGACACTGGACCCTACCCAATTTGGCTTTGTTAAGGGCAGATCTTGCCTCTTAAACCTAGTTGATTTCTTTGAAACAGTTACAAAAGCCATAGATGAGGGCAAGGTAGTCCACACAGCCTACCTGGACACAATACCCCACTCTGGTATCATAAATAAGCTTACCAGCTTAAATATCAACCCCTATATCAAAAGATGGGTTGCAAACTGGCTCAGAGATGGAACCCACATGGTCAGAATCACAGGTGCCATGTCCGAATCCAAACCAGTTACAAGTGGCGTCCCTCAGGGCTCAGTTCTGGGACCTCTCTTGTTCGGTATATACTTCTCTGAGGTTCAGGCTAACACAGGGGGATTATGGCTGACAAAGTTCGCAGATGACTGCAAACTGGGGGCCATAATCGAATCTCCAGCTGACAACAAGCATCCTCCAAAAGGGTCTCACAGAGACGGATGCTTGGTGCCAGAGCCACGGCCTGAAGCTAAATGCTAAAAAGTGCATAGTCATCCCCTTTGGGAAAAACAAGGTGCCACAAATTACCACATAGGTGGTAATCCATTAAGTACGGAAGAAGTAATTAGAGATTTGGGGACCAACGTAGATAGTAATCTCTCCTTTGATAATCACATTGCCAAAGTGGTTAGAAAGACCTTCTATATAGCCCACCTTATCACGAAAGGGTTCACATCTAGATCAAGAGAGGTCATTGTGCCCCTCTACTTATCACTCATCAGGCCCATAATTGAATACAATGCCCCTTTTGGGATGTACCTTACCCGACACCTGCAGCAACTGGAGAGACCCCAAAAGTACCTCACCAAGAGGATCATGGGCTACAAACAGATGTCCTATGCAGCTCGACTAAAGAAACTCCAGCTCTACTCAGTTGCTTACCTCCTACTCAGAGGCGATCTATGCCTGATGTACAAAGCCATGTCAAACCCAGAATTAATGGACATGCTCCACCTCAAAAAATCCAAGTCCCTTAGAGCTACATGCTCCAGGGACCTAAACCTCAGCACAAAAATAAATAGGACATGCTGGAGGGACAGATTCATTTCCCAGAGGCTACCCTCACTCTGGAATAGAATCCCAATTCATGTTAGACATAGCCCCTCGCTGACCCTCTTCAAGTGAAATTTGGACGCGTGGATGGGAAATCACAAATTCACCCCTGGGATCTCTCCAGTGTCCCTGCTAGACAGAGGCACAGTAAACTAATCTTAAAAGGGTACCTTCTGTGACCTACTTTACAGAGGCACAGTAGGCTAATCTAATAGGGAGGCGGAAACCAAATACACTCTGGCTAGGCTTATAAATGCCCTAGGGCAGATAGCCTAGTATCTACCTATGAACCTATGAGAGTGGACCCCTGAGGGGGGCTAGAAGGTGAGAGAATACAGCAGTTGGTAGTGCCTAGAGCCTACTGTCTGGCACTTCTAACCATAGTCCACGATATTCCCTTTGCAGGTCATATGGGCATAAAATGTACCAAGAGACGTGTTATGCAGAACTTCTATTGGCTTGGAATTTCCAGAGATGCAACGGTTACTGAAGGACCTGTGAGCAGTTCCAAAAGGTAGGCAAGGCAGGAGACAAGGTGAGAGCTCCTTTGATACCCTTGCCTGTGACTGAGGAGCCATTTCAAGGGGTAGCTATGGATATTGTGGGGCCTCTGAGTACTCCAAGTTCCACATGGAAAAAGAATATCCTACTGGTTGTGGAGTATGCTACACAATACCCTGAGGCAGTGGCTTTGTCCTCCATTGAGGCAGAAAAGGGGGCAAATGCTTTGTTAGAGATTTTTCAGCAAGGTAGGTTTCCCAAAAGAAATACTGACTGACAGAGGTGTCAATTTCATGTTAGATCTGCTGTCTTGTCTGTGAAAGTACTGTGGGGTGAATCACCTGAAGACCACCCCCTACCATATTTGTGATGAGTGGGAAGGTGAGTGTGAATCTCACAAGGAGTCTGTTGTGGCATATGTCCTAAACCTCAGGACAAGGATCAGGGAACTCATTGGCTTGGCGCAGGAGAACCTGGCAGAAGCCCAACAGCAGGAAAAGATCTGGTATGACAAAAATGCTTAAGCTAGAAAGTATGCTGTAGGGCAGCAGGTAATGGTTCTCATTCCTGTCAGACACAACAAGGTGCAAGCAGCATGGGAGGGACCCTACAAGGTAGTAAGAAAGGTAAGTGATGTTAACTACATGGTGGAACTGCTAGGCTGAAAAGGGGCACAGCTGGAGAACCTGTGCCAGCCTTCCCCAGGAGTGTCTGTGTAGTTGTATATAACTCTTATCTCAAAGTGTGTGTGTGTCAGTTACTTGGGCAGGGACACAAAGCACTGGTTGGGCAGAGAGGGTGCTGGAGGTTTTAGCTTGCCCACTAGGCTTTGATCTGGACCCTGTAGCTGTACCAGTGGGGAGTCTTATTGGGGACCTGGAGAGAAACGGAGAAACCAGCTCCAGACTGACTGTGATCTCTGTGTGCTCTTAAGTGAAATTGTACTTTACTGTGTGTGTATTTATTATCCTTTCCCTATATGGACGCCCCTCACTGGTGTTAGTGGTGAGGATTGAGGCTCCTTGATTGCTGGGCCAGTGCAGGGACATCACATTACTTATTTGTTTTAGTGTAATAAGATATTTTGTCACTGATGATTCATTTTTTTTGTGAGTTTATGAAGCTGTGTGTATTGGAGATGGGTTTCGGGGAGTTTATTTTTTTGGTATAGCTTCCAGGATCTGTCTCTTTGATACATAATTTGTTTAATTTCTTTAGATAGCCAAGGAGTCGAATTGCTTTTTGTTCTTTTTGTCCTTGGTGGAGCTAGGGAGTTTAGTGCATTTAAGAAGGTAGAATTAAAATAGTCTGTGGCTTTATCGAGGGGGAGGGTTTTTAGAATGTTCCAATTCATTAGTTTGAGAGTGTTAGTGAAAGTTATAGGGTCAAAATTACTGATTGTGCCAGTGTGTATGTACTGATGCTGGTGTGGACAGGAGGAGGTTGCTTAGTGGATGAATGCAGGGAGCTGGTCACTAATAGTGTCTGGGATGCTGCCAGAGTTGATAATTGTATGTGGATGGGAGGCTAAGATTCAGTCGAGAGTGGATCCTGGTGGATTTATATTTTTGTGTCTGGTAATAGAGTGGGTTACTTGTGTAAAGTTGAAGAGATTAATGGATAGGGAAGGTGTAGGGTTGTTAATTCTGTTCCAGTCTATGTTTACGTCACCTAGTATGTAAGTATCAAGGTTTATTTTAGTTGATGCCTATAGGAGTATGTCTTTGAGGGTTGAGATGTTATTACCGGGTGGGATATAAAGGGCGATGATACAGAGGATTTTGTGATTATTAATTTTTAGTAGTCCGACTGCTAATTCTGCGTTAGCAAATTGCCGAATGGGATTTGGGAATGGGATTAACATGAGAAGGTTGGAGTAGATTAAGGCAACACCTCCAACTTTTTTGTTTAAGCGTTCACATCTGAGGTTATGAAATCCAGTGGGTAGGATTTCGGAGTCTGAGATTTGGGGTTTGAGCCAGGTTTCTGAGATAGCAACAATGTCAGGTTGGTTGTGGCTTAGCCATGCTTGGAAGTCGTGGATGTTGTTACTGAGACTTTGGCTGCTGATTGTGAAACATTTGTGGGATTTGTGAGTGGCAGAGAGATTAGGGGGGGTGGGAAAGGGTTGTTATTAGTAGGAGGGTTTAGTCCTGGGTTAAGGTGAATGTTTCCAGCTAGGAAAAGGATAGAGCAGAGAGGTATTTTAAGGGTTTTGGGTTAGATTTTAAATGATCTGGGTAGTGCAGTATACATTTGGAACTATGAGGTTTGGCTACAGTGGATACAATTTTGAGATTAAAAAGGTGGAGTGGGTTAGGCTGAGACAGAGAGGAGAAGATGGAGTAGAAGTAAATGTTAGTGTGGCAGCAGAGAGGGTGATGTGTAAAGCTATGGGAAGGAACTGAGGGGGGAGATGGTTAGCTGAATAGGAGCTAGCCTGGTATAAAGGAATTAGAAGTAGTAAGTGGGTAAGGGGAATGTGGAGGGTTAGGACTAATTGTGAGGTCATGGCTAGAAGTGAAGTAGTTTAGTATGTAATGAACTGTAGTGGGAGGGAAAAGAGTTGTGAGGCGGGTGCAGAATAGGGAAAGAGTGATGTATTTAATTAGTGTAGACGGAAAGAGGAGGGGTAGTGTTAGGAGTGTTTTGATTGGATGATGGCATGAAAGGGAGTGGGGAATGGTGAGAATAAAAGTGACAGTAATGGGGGTGGGAGGGAATTGAGGGCATGGTAGGGGAGCAGAGTGAGCCCAAAGGGCGAACAGAGCGGGCAGAAGCTTTCCCAGCAGAGGTGCATGGAAAAGTTATCTGTGCTTGCAGGTAAGCACTGGGACAAATGAGAGAGCACAAATTCCAGCAGTTTACTTTTATTTTACTTTTTTATTGTATTTTATTCTATCTGTGTCTTAAAAAAAAGAATAGAAAAGTGGATTCCCGCCTAGAAAATACTAGGTGGTGTCATCAGGTGGTTATGGTAAAAAATGCAAGGAGAATTGCTTTTCAGGCTAATACTAATTATCAGATACAGAAAATCTACTCATGAGGAAAAAAGGAACTTTGCTAACATCTACTATTGAAATTCAGGAGTTGCAGGGAAACTAGTGGGGGAAGGAGGGGGGATAGTCACGGATGTAGAGTGAGAGATAGTGTGCAAGCCAACAGGACCCACAATAACTGCACGAGTCAAAATACAGTAGTTCGGTTTCAAAAAAATCCTACCTGAAATTTGGAGAAAAGCCACAGCTGTTCCTCTCCACAAGAGAAGACCCACAACCGATCCCAATATCCCTAGGCCTGACCTCTCAGCCATCACTGTTTTGGAGGTGTCTGCCTATTTTCAGGACTGATTTACACCCATTTTTCAAAGCATGTCCCCATTTTCAAGCTTGATTTATCCCTTTACAAAATTTTCTGAATGCCACATCATCCCACATCATTTTTAAAGCTGTCTAGTACACAAAAATGCTACATGACCAACATATCTGTGGCACCATTGGTTTAAAGAAAGTGACAGATATCTTGTATTTCCTTCTTCTGAAGCAAAGATAAATTGCCTTGTGTCATAGAATTTTGTAATACAGATCATTAAACTCTACATATTTTATGCTGTCTCTTTAATAATGTGCTTATATTTTTAGATGTTTTTTTAAACATGTGTTTCTGAGTCGTATCCAACATTCCTTCTGAAAGCAGAAAGCGATATGTTCTATATGGTATTCAGATTTGTTGATGATTACATGTCCAGATTTTTGCCTGGATGTAGGGGGCTGTTAAAAAGTTCTAAGCCCAACCAACTTTCTAAATTCACAGCATTATTTTGCCTCTGTAGCTAAAAAGAGGGTTATATCATCTTGTAAAGTGCCAATTTATTTATTTATTTATTTTACATTTGGTTACTGGGAAAGTCCGACTGGACATGGATCCTTTTTCAGCAGAGGCCTTGTGAGAAAAGCTCCACAAATAACATTTACATAGATAATACTAGTCTACAATATAACAGTACTAGCCTACAATCAGAGTTTGTACAGTATAGTACAATTAATGACAGGTAGCATTAACATTTGACATTGACGTCTATAGCAGCCCAACAGTCAAAAAACTTTGTTTCCACAGAAGGTAATAACAGTAGTCATTAAGTACAGCAAGGGTAAGTTCCAGGTAGGAAGAATTATGAGCGATGTGATAAGAGCACAGGTATGAGACTGAAGTGTAAAGATAGAATTACACAATAGTGCGGTAGGTTAAGAGAAAGGGGGGTGGTGTTAAACTGGAGAGCCATGAGTTAAACAAGTGTGACTTTAAGGACATTTTAAATTCATGTATTGAAGCTATAGCTGTGATGAAGTGGTGTGCAAACTTTCAGCATAGAAATTTTGAGACCGAAGATGCAGCAAGGCCTGCGAGGCCTCAAACAGTATCATCTCCTGAAATTGCTGACCATGTCCAAGTTCTGGTTTTGGCAGATTGACAAATATCGGCTAAAACAACTGCTGAGACACTACAGATATCCAGGAAACATGTTGGGTTTATAATCCATGAGCACCTGAGTGTGCAGAAACTGTCAGCCAAGTGAGGCAATGAATGTTTGAATGCAGATGAGAAAAGACGTCGAGTGGACACTTCCAAGTGGATTTTGCAGCATTTCCATCAAGCTGGTGACAACGTTTTGGAACAACTAGTTACTGTTGATGAAACATGGTTATACCACTGGGATCCTGAGACAAAACAACAGTCCATGCAATGGCGGCACTCAGGTTCACCAAGGCCAAAGAAGTTCAACACAAACAAAGTGCGAGCACGTAGCAATCCCTCTCAATAAATTCCAGTTGAAATTCGGTAAAACGGCTTAAATCAAAAGCAACTGTATTTCAACCGGAATTTATGGAGAGGGATTGCTACGTGCTCGCACTTTGTTTGTTTGTCTGTGTTTTATTGGTTTACTAGTTCCCAAAGGAATTCAAGACACAAAAGTCAGCAGGAAAGGTCATATCCATGGTGTTTTGGGATCAGGAAGGTGTTGTAATGACTGACTATCTTCCAAGGGGCCAAACAGTTAATGCATAATAGTACTATAGCTTGCTGTGCTGATTAAAGGACTCATTGAGAGAAAAAAGGAGAGGGAAGCTGCAGAAAGGAGTCTGCCTTTTGCAAGACAACACACCTGTTCACAATGCTGCCAGAACAATAGATGTTTTGATGAAACTGGGGTTTGAGTGCATAGATCATCCACCCTACCCACCAGATCTTGCTCCATCTGACTATTTTCTGTTTTCAAACCTTAAAAAGAGTTAGAAAGCGCAGCAATTTTCAAGTGATTCAGAGGTGATTGCAGCTGTGGAGCAGTATTTCAGTGACCAGACTTCAGACTTTTTTTGGCAGGGTTACAGAAACTTCAGACATGATGTGCCAATTGTGTTGAACTTCGGGGTGATTATGTTGAATAACTTGTAAATTACATGGCTCCACATCATTCCCTTCTAGGTCAAGCTTAGAACTTTTCAGTACACCTACCTACTTTTCAAGACATGTTTTCTTTTTAGCATTAGCTGTAAAGGTATTGACTGCATTATTGCTGAATTAATTGACAAAGACATAAGTTACCTCCAGACACTCAAACCCAATCAGTTGATTTATTGAGGCAGGTTATGTCTATTCAATAAGGTCAATTTCTTTTTTTACAGGGTGACAAAATCTTTATATATATATATATATATATATATATATATTACTTTATATATAAATCTTTACATCTTTACGCATATTACTTTATTACATTGCATACATATATGAGGATAGTACAAGTAGCTTGATAATCTATAATTCTCAGTGCCTGTAAACATTACTATCAACTACTGCAGAAGGACTTTATCCATAATCATGCACAGCATTACAGATAAGTAGCAAATATCCTCCCCCGATTTGCTAACTGACTAACTCTGTTACCCTTTCCCAATTCTTACATTCCTAATTACCATTAACTTCAAATCTATTACCCCTTTAATAACAAACTGCACCATGCCTTTAATACTGTGCCTTTAACACAGCACCAATCACACAGTTATAGATACTACCCTTTTACAGACTCCACTCTTTTTGTAACTAAATAACAAGTGTTGCACACAGCCAACCCAACTACTAAAAACATTATTCTACCCATTAACAATCTTCACTCTACTTTCCAACCCCTTGGCAGACAGAATCCACAGCCAATCCAACCAAATTAAAAAACGTCCCTATATCACCATGCAACCTTACCCACTCCCAACCTTCTCTTACTCATGCAATAAACTGACAATCAAAACAAACCCTCACTCTTCTCAAACGCAGACTAACATAACTCAGAAACTAAACAAACTCTGGCTACATCTACTCCATAAACTCACTTCTTGTGGAGACGTAAACATCAACCAACCCAAACTTAAATCAGCTAAATGCCTTATACCACAGACCTACCTCATCTCTCCTCTTCTTAAACATTAATGTAAGAAGTATACTTAACAAAATTCAGGACCCTTATGCCCTACTAACTCTATACAAACCAGAAATTGCTGTGTTAACTGAAACATGGCTCAAACCAGAACATCACAATAATGAGATTACTGCCCCGGGTTACAATATTATCCAAAGGGACAGATCAGAGAAGAAGAGGAGGGAGAAGGCATGCCCGAAGGCAGGAAGAGAGGAGGAAGGTTAGGAGTGTAGTACTGAGGGTAGGAACTTTGAATGTTGGCAGTATGACTGGTATAGGGAGAGAGCTAGCTGATATGATGGAGAGAAGGAAGGTTGATATATTGTGCGTGCAAAAGACCAGATGGAAGGGATGGAAGGCCAGGTGTATAGGAGGCGGGTTCAAATTGTTCTATCATGGTGTGGATGGCAGAAGAAATGGAGTAGGGGTTATCCTAACGGAACAGTATGCCAAGAGTGTTTTGGAGGTGAAGAAAGTGTCTGATAGAGTGATGTTTATGAAGCTTGAAATTGATGGTGTAATGATGAATGTTGTTAGTGCATATGCTCCACAAGTTGGATGTGCGATGGATGAGAAAGAAAAATTTTGGAGTGAGTTGGATGAAGTGGTGGTGAGTGTACCCAAGGGTGAGAGACTAGTGATTGGAGCGGACTTCAATGGGCATGTTGGTGAAGTGAACAGAGGGGATGAGGAAGTGATGGGTAGGTATGGTGTTAAGGAGAGAAATGCAGAAGGTCAGATGATTGTGGATTTTGCGAAAACGATGGACATGGCTGTGGTGAATACGTATTTTAAGAAGAGGGAGGAGCATAGGGTGACATACAACAGTGGAGGAAGGTGCACACAGGTGGATTATATCCTATGTAGGAGGGCCAGTCTGAAGGAGATTGGAAACTGTAAAGTGGTGACTGGGGAAAGTGTAGTTAAGCAGCATAGAATGGTGGTCTGCAGGATGATGTTGGTGATCAAGAAGCAGAGGAGGAGTGTGAAAGCTGTGCCAAGGATTAAATGGTGGAAGTTAAAAAAGGGTGATTGTGAGGTGGAGTTCAGGGAAGAGTTAAGACAGGCACTGGGAGGCAATGAAGAGTTACCGAATAGCTGGGTAACTACAGCAGAGCTAGTAAGGGAGACTGCTAGGAAGGTGCTTGGTGTGACATCTGGACAGAGGAAGGAGGACAAGGAGACATGGTGGTGGAATGAGGAAGTACAGGAGAGTATACAGAGGAAGAGGCTGGCGAAGAAGAAGTGGGATTGTCAAAGAGATGAAGAAAGTAGACATGAGTATAAGGAGATGTGGCGCATGGCAAAGAGAGAGGTGGCGAAAGCTAAGGATAAGCCAGATGGAGAGTTGTATGAGAGATTGGACACTAAAGAGGGAGAAAAGGACCTGCACCAATTGGCTAGACAGAGGGACAGAGCTGGGAAAGATGTACTGCAGGTAAGGGTGATAAAGGACAGTGAGGGAAACGTACTCACAAGTGAGGAGAGTGTGTTGAATAGATGGAAAGAGTACTTTGAAGGGCTGATGAATGAAGAGAATGAGAGAGAGAGAAGGTTGGATGATGTGGGGATAGTGAATTAGGAAGTGAAGCAGATTAGCAAGGAGGAAGGAAGGACAGCTATGAAGAGGATGAAGAATGGAAAGGCTGTTGGCCCAGATGACATACCAGTGGAAGCATGGAGGTGCTTAGGAGAAATGGCAGTGGAATTTTTAACCAGATTGTTTAATGAAATTTTGGAAAGTCAGAGGATGCCTGAGGAGTGGAGAAAAAGTGTTTTGGTACCTATCTTTAAGAATAAGGGTGATGTGCAGAGCTGCAGTAACTACAGAGGGATATAACTGATCAGTCACAGCTTGAAGTTATGGGAAAGAGTAGTGGAAGTTAGGTTAAGAAGGGAGGTGATGATTAGTGATCAGCAGTATGGTTTCATGCCAGGAAAGAGCACTACAGATGCAATATTTGCTCTGAGAGTGTTGTTGGAGAAATACAGAGAAGGTCAGAAGGAGTTGCATTGTGTCTTTGTGGACTTTGAGAAAGCATATGACAGGGTGCCTAGAGAGGAGTTGTGGTATTGTATGAAGAAGTCGGGAGTGGCAGAGAAGTATGTAAGAGTGGTACAGGATATGTACAAGGGTAGTGTGACATTGGTGAGGACTGCGGTGGGAGTGACAGATATGTTTAAGGTGGAGGTGGGATTACATCAAGGATCAGCTCTGAGCCCTTTCTTATTTGCAGTGGTGATGGACAGGTTGACAGATGAGATTAGACAGGAGGCTCCGTGGACTATGATGTTTGCAGATGACATTGTGATATGTAGTGAGAGTAGGGACCAGGTTGAGACAACCCTGGAGAGGTGGAGATATGCTTTATAGAGGAGAGGAATGAAGGTCAGCAGGGCTAAAACAGAATATATGTGTGTAAATGAGAGGGAGGGTAGAGGAATGGTGAGGATGCAGGGAGTACAGCTGGTAAAGGTGGATGAGTTTAAGTACTTGGGATAAACAGTTCAGAGCAATGGTGAGTGTGGAAGAGAGGTGAAGAAGAGAGTACAGGCAGGGTGGAATGGGTGGAGAAGAGTGTCAGGAGTGATTTGTGACAGACGGGTACCAATAAGAGTGAAAGGGAAGGTCTACAAGAGGGTAATGAGACCATCTATGTTATATGGGTTGGAGATGGTAGCATTGTCGAGAAGGCAGGAGTCAGAGCTGGATGTGGCAGAATTAAAGATGTTAAGATTTGCACTGGGTGTGACTAGGATGGACAGGATTAGGAATTGGTATATTAGAGGGTCAGCTCAGGTTGGACAGTTTGGAGACAAAGCAAGAGAGGTGAGATTGCATTGGTTTGGACATGTGCTGAGGAGGGATGCTGGGTATATTGGGAAAAGGATGCTAAGGATGGAGCTGCCAGGTAAGAGGAAGAGAGGAAGGCCTAAGATGAGGTTTATGGATGTGGTGAGAGAGGACATGCAGGCGGATGGTGTGAAAGAGCATGATGCAGAGGACAGGAAGAAATGGAAACAGATGATCCGCTGTGGCGACCCCTAACGGGAACAGCAGAAAGAAGATGATGATGACAGATCAGAGAAAAAGGGCGGAGGTGTTCCAATATTATTCCAAAATCATGTTACCATAGAACAATTTGATTGTAATACCCAAGAAGTCAAAGATGAACTAATCCTTGCCAAATTAAAACTAAACTCCAACAAACGCATAATTATTGCAGGTGGCTATATCCCACCAGGCAATAACATTACTATAATGGAAAGCCTGCTTAACTGGATCTCAGACTCCCTTCCACAACAAACAATACTAATAGGGGACTTTAATATTGACTGGCTTTGCTGTTCCAGCCACAATCCCTCTACCTTTATAAACCTCCATGGGTTTACCTAAACTATAACCACCCCCACTAGAATTGACAAAACATCCAAACGCCAGTCCATCTTAGACTGGATCCTGGTATCTGACCCCACTCTTGCACAGCAATCTGGCTGTCTTCCAGATACCCTAAGTGACCATCATCCAACCTACCTAATTAGGAACAGATTCCAATGCATCAGCCAACTCATCCTCAGACTTGTACATAACAAAAAGACCTTTATAGCTACTGACTTCATCAATGCACTAAAAAGCTGTAACTGTGCTCCCATAATACAACTCTCTCTTGATGAAGCCGTGGAGTACTTTAACACAACCTTCATAAAAATCTTAAACTATCATGCACCCTCCCAGACCATTAGAATAAAAACTTACTATGCCACATGGCTAAGAAAAGATACTAAAACTATAATGAAAGATAGGGACAAGGTCTGGATTCAGTATCAGAAAAACAAAACCACTACATTAGACAAAACTATCTAGAACTCTGTAACAAAGCCAAAAACTAAATCAAATTAGACAAAACTAATTACTAGAAAAACATGCAAGAAAAATATGCTCACAACCCCCAAAAATTCTGACCCACTATAAATGGCATAATGCACCCAGGAACATCCACCACCCCAACCCCTGTGCTATCAAATAATCTTGAGAACATTCCCACATAATTCAAAAACTTCTTTACCGAAACAGTCCAGACCCTCATCAATGCCCAAAATGGTACTAGTAGCCCCACACCAACAACTACTCCAACTCATCCCAATAGACAAAACAACACATTTTTAACCTTCACTCCTTGTCCACTAAGGTAATTTCCAAACTCCTTAGAAAACTTAAACCAACCACTCTAGCAGCTGATATGCTACTAGCAGACTTCCTTCAGATATCAGCTGATGCTGTAGCCTATCCTGTCTCTATTCTCATAAGTAGGTCTCTGTCAGAATGCAAAGTACCCACCTCATGGAAAACATTACATATCATTCCACCGCAAAGGAGGCAACTCCTTAGAACTCACCATTATCGCCCAATATCAATCCTATCACCTTTGTCCAAAATATTAGAAAGAGTTGTTCATACTCAACTATTGCAGTACCTCCAAGATAACAACCTTCTCTCCATATCTCCGCATGGCTTTAAATCTTCCCATAGCACCACCACAGCATTACTATCATTCACCAACATAGTTAACCACCATAGAAACAAGGGTCTATTAGTATCTTCCATATTTTTACACTTATGAAAAGCCTTTGACATGGTAAACCACAGTAGGCTTCTTGAAACTCTATCTACCCCAAATATAAGTCCCCCCTTCTATATCATGGTTCAACAGCTATTTGACAGGCCATCAGCAAACAGTTCTCTGGCAAGACCAATTGTCCCTCCTGTTACCAGTAACCATAGGAGTCCCTCAAGGATCCATCCTTGGCCCCCTACTGTCCTCTCTATTTATTAACCAGATCTCTTCACCCTCTGCCTCAGTAGTACAATATGCAGATGACACCACCTTATATGTGTTGCCCCCACCCTAAATGAACTGTAAACCCTAACCCAAAACAACTTCCCCCTAGCTGAAACTTGATTCACTAACATTAAACTTCTTCTTAATCCCAAAAAAAATAAACTAATTATTTTCAGCCTAGGCAGATCTCCTCCCCTAAATAATAATTTCACCATAAACTCCAAATAAAACATTCAAATCAGTCCAACCACACACATCAAACTGCTAGGTGTAGAAATAGACAATAATCTAAAACTTGACCTCCACATAGCACAAACCATCAGGAAAGTTAACAAAAAGTTTGGACTCCTCTACAAGAACAAACACTTTTCACTAAACATACCAAAGCAACCATTGCAAGAACTCATCTTCTATCCATCCTCTTATATGCCTCTCACATCTTGACTAATCTCCACCAAACCGATCTAAACAAAATGGAATCTTGCTATAACAAGAATCCCAAGTCTGTTACTGAAGCCTCATATCGGTCCCGCCACTGTCTATCCCCTAAGCAGCTTAACTGGCTTGTTTTGCCTCATATAGTTCTACTCGATCAGCTCTCTATAGCACACAAACTCTACTACTTCTGTGATAAACCCATATAGATATACCCCAGGGATTATCTCAGTGTCACTATCCTCCAAACAAAAGGGTGGGAAAAAAGCCAACTCTGCTCTAGGAGCTTATAAATGCCCTTGGGCAGATAGCCTAGTATGAACCTATGAACCTATAAAACCGCAGCACTTCAGCATCTAATTCAGCCCCACAGTCCCTCTAGAGCCTTAAGATCTAGTAACCAGAACCTCATAACTGTCATTAAGCATAAAGTGATGCTGGTAAATCCCTGTTTGTCAGCATCATTGCCAAAAACTGGAAGACACTACCAAGCCATATTACTTCTACTCCCTCCAGTTTTCATTTCAAAAAACTCCTGAAAACCCACTATCTAAATGATTGGCTATGCTAATGCCACTCCCCAGGTTAATCTGTACCATGAGAATGTTTCAGGGTTCCAGCTAAGTGCAAACAGATTTCTCCTGAAAGCCTGTTATCTTGTTGATATTTATCTTACTGAACTTATAACTATAAAAAAACATATATTTTTTAAGTTTATTATGTACCTCAATGATTTTCTTTTGTAAACATTGTTAATCTCTGCAATATTGTATACGAATGCTGTATGTATGCTCTAGTTTTTGCTGTCATGTATTGTATTGTATTGTACTGTTACTTGTGGAGCTTTTCTCCCCGGGCCGCCACTGAAAATGGACTTGTGTCCAGTCGGACTTTCCCGGTAAACAAATGTAAAATAAAATAAAATAAAATAAATGAGGACTAGGCTGTCCATCCTGCAAACTACAAACTTGCTAAAGCTTTGGTATTATTCCCCAAGACATGGACATCCGTTTTAATTCATATATTGTCTGCTGGATAGCTCACTGGCTTAAGGATTGAATTCACATAAATAAAGTAGCGTCTATATCATATCATCAACAGCTTAGGTTGTCAAATCCTAAAACATCGACACCTAAGCGTCAAAAGCTTACACTAGCGAATGGCCACATAATCAAATTCTTTCCTCAGGCAAGAATTTGCATGGCCATCCGTAAACAAAATAAACACACACAAACATAGTGGGGGGCTTCACCCACCACACACCCCCTAACTAAATATACCAACTCCGAGATCACTTTACATTGGGGAAAGGGCAAATTCCCAATGACGGCCATGCGAGTGCTTTCCCTAGGAAAGAATCTGATTATGTGGCCGTTCGCTATTGTAAGCTTTCGACATTAAGGTGTCGATGTTTAAGCATTCCACAACCTAAACTATCAATAATACAGTAGGAACCCCAAAGTAGGAGTATCCATCTCGCTATTGAAATACTAGTAGTGACATCCCAAAGAGTTCTGTCTTTGGTCACCTCCTGACTTTATTTACTTCTCAGAGAAAAAAAAATCAGAATTTGAAGATCTATAGGTAACCCAGAATGCAGATAACTGCAAACTGGGTACAGTTCTGAACTCACCCCATGATACCCATATTCTCCAACTAGCACTAGACAGATCTACACCAGGTGTGCTAATCATGTACTCACCCTAAATGCTAAGAAGTAGCGGTTACATTTGGTAAGAACCATGTTAGTTCCTCTTAACATACTGCTGCCATTTGTCTTAAAGGAAACCCCATTATTAGAGACTAGGGTATCCAGTTTGAAAATGAGTTCTCTTTTGGCCACCATATCTCAGCTAGAATCAGAAAGTCTTTCTACATCTTACAGCTTATCTACCATGGCATCAAAGGATGACCTTTTCCCCCTTTACACCACTGTCATCATTTCCAATTTGGAACAAAATGCCTCTTTACAATGCATCTATTTGAGCACCCTCTACAACTTGAAAGGTTCCTAACTAGAAAAAAAAAACTCTTGTTTAATCTACATCTGCTACCCTGACAGACTAACATCTCTTTTCCTCTACTCAATCACTTCTAGGTTCCCGAGAGGAGATCTTTACCTAGAGTTTCTTTTTCTTCCAACATTTATTTTATTGTATGACAATTTCTGTTAGACAGATACACCTTTATATGAACAAGTAGCAAATATATGCCTTTAGCTTCTTATCTTAAAATATCTGAGTTCTAATTTCCAAGAAAATCACATTGGAGAAACATGCAGTTAGAGTAACTGAGATATAACAGGCATAGGTTAAGAAATAAGTGGTAAAGGAGAGTATAATTTAACATAAAATATAAACAACTATTTACAAAAATACAAATAGTGCCACAAACTGTTAAAGGAAAAGGACTAGCTAGTCATTTCATTGCTATGAGAATCAAGAATAAAAAAATTAGAAACTTCCACCTGTTAAATTTTCAAGAGGGAAGGACCTCCAAACATTTAGGGAGGGATAGGTTGATGCATATACTCCTGCTACAAGTTATTTTAATATGTGTTTTAGAATAGCATCCAAAACTTGAGATATTTTACACATTTATTTCTATTATCTACGATGAGCTTATGAGATATAATATATTTATGAGACGTAGTGAAACATTTCCATTCTATTTTTGTCCTGTCTGCCCAGTTTTGAGTGATATAAAGTTGGACTAACTCAAAGATAGCAATCAGTATATTGAAGTTTGATTTGGGCATATCAACTGGACTCACATGCAGTATTGCAAATTCCTAAGATAGAGTAGATTTCCCATATCCCATTTTCTCAAGTTTGACTCAATGAGTTCTATAGATTTTGTGCATATTTACAGTACTGGAGAATGTGCAATAGGTCAGGCAATTGTGATGGACAGAAGGGGAAAAAGGGGGAGTTGCTTGGGAAGAATTTATTTAGATGTTCAGGTGTATAGTAGGCAGTATTGTTAATCATTAACTGGGTATACACCAATTTAATGTATGGCGAGAATTTGTTTACATTATTTAATGCCTGAGAGAGTTGAATGTCAGTTAAACCAGGGTTTTTGTCCTTCCAATAGTGAGCGTATGTGAGAGAAGATCGGTATTTAATAGTAGCACTTAGCTTGTATGACACTGATACCATCTTATTTTGAAGTTTTAAAATTTTCATTAGGGACTGTGCAATTGTTATTTGTTCCTGTACCCCATCTGGGAATCCTCTAAAAGCCGACAGCAACTCTATAATTTTTCTTAGAATTATTATATATTTATTTAGCTTAATATTGCTTTTAACATCCTTTAAGGAGTTATCTTTTAATCTATGGAAGTCTCAAACAGTTTGGCTTTTAATTTGTGGGTATTGATGCAAGTTTATCATTTTGTTCCCTATTTTCAGGTTTGGATTAAGATGGACTGGCTGCAGCAGGACAAATGCAGACTCGAAGTGTAAATCAGAGAAGAGCTTTTGGAATATTTTTTTTATGCTTGATTAGGCTATGCAATTTCTTTTGCTAGCGTTTCATACTCGGCTATGAAAGCCCACTTAATTGTAATAGATGAGGCGACTCAACTAATACCGTCTTCAAGAACATAAATCTCCATTGTAAAATCACTGCAGGCATTACATGTTTCTTAACCAATGCATCCCTCACCTTTTGAATAAACTTCATTTACACATCAAGGAACGTACCTCCCTGAAAACCTATAAATCTAACCTCAATAACTGGATGGACAGCTGCAAATTCATGACTAGAATAATGATCGCTTATCGAAAGGGAGCTCACTTGTCCTCATTAGAAGATCACTGTGGACGCTTTCCAGCCTCATGCTTAGTATCAACCTATGAACCTATGGGTATTCCGCAATTCTCCTGGTTACCGATTTTAGTGTGACTTGGGGCAAGTTTATTTGCAGAAGTTACAGTCAGTCCCCATTCTTCTGTGGATTACACTACTAGTTTTGATCTCAATCTCACTCAATCGCTTCATTCAGTACTATGTCATAAATGTCAAACTATTATTACTGAAACCCTTAACATGTTACTGTATCACAGATTCTGAAACCATTTAAATGTTACTGTATCACAGATTCTGAATATTCCCTATAACAGTAATAACATTTTAAAAAGACAGTTTATAGTGCCTATAATTACTTCCGTTTATTGTGGTCCAGGACTGTTCACGCAGATGCTGTGATGCCACATTAAACATGCCTAAAGGGAATAGATTTTGTACTATCTTTGTATGTGAAGTGAGTGTATTGTGTAGTGGTACTGTTTTGTAAAGGGTTTTTGGCAATATAATGTGTATTATTGGGGTTAAGGTCAGTGAGTGGGCATGCATTAGCACACGAGTAAGGTGATACATGGGGTGAAGTACAATTCATCAAAACTATACATCAAACTTACCTTTTGCCAAACTGCTACATGCACTAATCACTACACCAATTGTAAAAAAAAGAAGAATTTCCTTTTCTGATCAGGGAAAAAACACCAATAAACTTGCTGACATAAATTGTCTATATAGTGGTACTGTTAAGGAAAGGGTGCTTAGTACCTAGTTAGCCTTACCTGTATACCTGACCTGCCCTAAAAGCAGTGTTAGTGGCTCATCAGGTAGCACACTCATGTTTTGGTGTTGGAAGGCCAGAAGGCTGTGGGTTCTATTCCCACTCTAGATGACTGAATTGTTGACATGGAAGAATGGGGGCTGCACTCCTGAGTGCATTGTCCTTTGGATGAAACATTAAACTGAGGACCCATCTGCGTGAGCTGGCTGTAGCTCAGGTGGATATAAAAGATCCTATGATACCTATTGATAGGGCTCCTTTATTTAACAAATCTTAAATATTTATAATATAATTTATTATATAAACTGAATAAATACAATTATTTGTTTACAATATTATATACAGACTATTTACACTGAATCATATTCACTTTTTTACATTCAAAATCCATTTATATTTGACTCCCCACACATACACACACACACACACACATATATATATATATACACACACACACACACACACACACATATATATATATATATATATATATATATATATATATATATATATATATACACACACACACACACACACACACACACACACATATATATATATACACACACACACACACACACACACACACACATATATATATATATATATATACACACACACACACACACACACACACACACACACACACACACACACACACACACACACACACTCTACTTTCTACAACCAGAAACTTATTTTTTTAACATTTCTGATAAATTCCATGTAACATTATACATCATTTCCTTCATGCTTTGGTTCCAAATTATCCACATAACATTATTTTTATCAACCTTTTCAATAAACATTTTATCTTTATGAAACAATATTGTCATATTCATATTAATATCTTTTATGTTCCTTAATTTTGTCTAATGATTCTCATCTAACTTAGCTCATAATGTAATAATTATTTTACATTTCAAGAAAACATGTTTAGTCGTGCCTTCTTTATGACAATAATTACATATTCTTTCACTTTTTATACGGCATATTTGCTTGGACCGGTAATATCTTTATTGTCAGTCTCTATAAAAAATCCTCACTTTCTACTCTCTTTTTAAAATCTATAATTTCTTGCATTTATAGCTTTGATTTTTACTTCTCCCAGTTATTTCCATGGGTCTCCATAAAAATATTTTGCCATTACTTTTTGAAATTACTTTTTTCATTCATCTTCTAAATCTTGTAGACTTATTTTCCACATTACAACTTTTACAACTTTTCTTCATATCCCATATTTTTTTAATTTGATTTTCAATAACAAACTTATTAAATTGCCATTTTTTTATTTTAACCATTTAAGTATTTTATATCGATATAACAAAACTGCAAATACCACTGGATTTATAAGTCCTAAACCAGCATTCTATTTTGCTGCATGGAGCACATCTCTCTTTACATGATTAAGATGCGATCCCCGTATAAAGAAGACAGCATTAATAATATCTTTTTCAGTTGACAACGGCAGTGAAATGGAAACTAAGCTTTGTGTTACACAGTTTTGTCCTTGATGTTTGGAGTGTGCAGGCAAAGGTGGGAAGTGATTTAACTCAACAGTCTGAGTACTTGTGTATTAAGCAGACAGCCAGGAGGGGGAACTGTGGGTTTTAATAGTTTGAAAACAACGTATCCTACTAGTAAATGGCTTGACTTTTTACAGCTAGCTGTTTTGCTATGGCTAGTACAGAGTGGTTGTGTTCTCTTTGGGAGACTAGGATAACAAACATGTAAATGTGGTTTTTAATTGTCAGTAGTGTTGAAAAGTTCTTCATTACTGCTATGATAATGATATTGGAAGTATATTCTTTAAAAATAAATAGTTTGTCAAATACAAAACTGATGCTGAATACAGCAAACTAGTATGAGTCATGCTTTGCTTAAACATTTGTACATTCCTAGGTTACAAACAATTGAAGTTTCTTTATGTTAGGGCATGTAGTCCTGTATTAATGTATTAATCTCCATTAATGAAACAGTAGGTTCTGCAATTAAGATCGTAACTTGGACATTGCCTTTTTGCCAGTATTCAAATTACCAAGACACAATTGATTTGTGTCATCACAGATAGGAGTCCATCAGATCCAGTTAAGGGATGGAGAGAGAGATCAGCAGTCATTAAATGTACTTGCAGAACTGTAGAGACCAGTGCATTGTACGACTGGAGACCAATGGATTTTCTTAAAAATACAGTGTTATACCATTTTGCATGGGAGGGTTGCAGTTTGGAAAATTCCCATGTAGAGTGGTTTGTGGCAGTTTTGTGTTTCAGGCAAGTACTAAGGAAAGGAACAGGAGTCCATATTCCAGTTTATAGATTAAGACAAATTACCTTATTTCGTGGTGGTGCAGCGGTAGCATTGTTGCCTCACAGCAAGAGGTTCTCCCGTTCGATTCTCGGCTGGTGTGTGGGGAGTGCCTTCTGTGTGGAGTCTGCATGTCCTCCCAGCGGTCGAGTGGCATTCCCAAAGACATGCGTGAATGGGCGTGCCTTCGTTGAAGGTTGGGCGTCGAGCTGGCAACTCGGCACCATAAAAAAAAAAACCCTCCTGCCAGTCATTAGCAGACCGGAGTTCCACTGTGGCAACCCCTAACCGGGAAAAGCCAAAAGACAAACAACAACAACAACCTTGTGACCCACTTAGCATGTACTGTAAATAGTTAGGCAAACTTTTAATATATCTCGTGTGGAATCATTCTTTGTCTGATGACCCATTTATGTGATGGAGAAAACCCATAACAGATCCAAGTAGCAACTATGTGTGTGTGTGGGGGGGGGGGCTGAGTGATACCTCTGCTTGTATTTATAATGATTACCTCAAAGGGAGACATGAATCCTAGATAAGTGCCATACATCAACTAATGGGTTTTAGTATTGTTTCTTATTAGGTTTTAATCTGCAGACCCATTTTTGCAGTTCTGTTACTGTCACTTTGTAGTTCAGCAGGCAACAGCCTGTTGAAAAAAAACAGATTATTAGTATTAAGTTATCCACTTAGATGGTTACATCAGGGCCTTTGAGATTAAATAACACAGATACATTTAAATGGCAGAATGTCTACTACATATTATGGAGGTGTGAGCAAATTACTGACTGTGATAGTTATTGTTGTGGATAGACAGTTACTAGAAATGATAAGGACTAGATGTCAATATGAGTTGAGTGATTCAAGAAATAGGATTATTTGTGGAGTATAATAGGGGCATTTCAGGTGGCTGCCCTGGGCTCACAATTCCAAGGGGAACCATGAATATGACAGGAAAAGAAGGGCCTTATCATGAAGATGTTAAACTAAAGTTCCATATGCCTGAGATGGTAGTACTTCATATGGCTGTAAAAGATACCATTGCACTTATCAAAAAAAATCCTGGGAAGTTCCCTAATATCCTGGCCAAGTTTCCCCAAGTAGTATAAATACCACCTCAGATATCCCCAAAAAAGTGGCTACTGGCCTAATGGTACTAACATGGTCGACAAAGGATAAATAAAAGACAGTTCAGCCACAAGCGATTCTTTTCAGATCAAAAAGTGTCAGCTGAATTAGCTTTACTAATAACACTGTTGTACATTTAAACTTCATGAGTAACAGCCTACTTTGTTTTTACTGACCTTTACCAAATTGCATGCACTCTCCAACTACAAGCAAACATTGTTACAGAGGAATGCTACTTATTAAAGTGGCATTTGTTGCTTAGAGGAGAAAAATATGCATTTCTTGCTGTCTTGTCTTTGTAAATGTCATAAAAACTGCAGATATTTTTAACAGTCTTACATACTATAATGTATCTGATTACCACAGTTTGTGAACTGGTAGATCCAATTAGATTTGCATATATGTTTTTAGATATAGGCCTGATGTGGGATGTAAACTGCACTGATAATAGTTGATTAAAATCCTGAAGAAAATACATTTACTTACTTTTGTGCAGGTGGCACTGAAGGGTACTTCCTTTGTAGACAGAAAGAGGATATAGAAGGAAACATTACAGGGGCAGTTTCCTGGAACATACAGAAAATCTTCATGAATCACTGATGAATATTAGAGGTAATTAATGGTCCACATCTTTCCCTTGTCCACCTCTTTTTCCTTCTGTTTATTTTTATTACGGCACCCATTCATACACTATGAAAACCTGTGCAACTTACATCATGAAGATAACTTACTCATGCATTCTGCACAGCTGCGAGTTGGTTTAGAGGATTTGCAAGCTGATAGCATGCTGTTTCCTTTGGTGCAGTGGTGCAAGGCATAATTCCCTCAGCATCTATTGCCTAAATGTGTGCTCTGAACAAGTCACTTAATAAGACACCGCTCCTGGGATTATTCTGAAAAAGGTCCAGGGAGATCAGTGCTCTACCCTGGAAAAGAAATACAAATAGAATAATAAAATAAATGATCCAATGCCATCTAAACAACAATGCAAATGTGCTGCACTTTGCACAGGTATATTGATCCTGTCTGCATACTTGTTCATCTGAGATCAGGAGTGAGCCTGCCGAGGGTAACACAGATGGGTACTGAATCCATAAAATTACTTTTGGTTCTTTACTTTCAAGTAAAATAAGGCAGTGATTTACATTTATTTCACTTATATACAGAAATAAAACTTAGCATATATTCATGCTTTGCATTTTACATCTCAGATGATCCCATGAAGGTGATACACTTAAAATGTAGAGTGACATAAAGATTTTGAAGAAATATAAAGAATTTAAAATGCTAATTTTCTGAAATTTCACGAACAGATAAAGTTAGTACTGATGGTATACTTCACAAAACACAAACTTATATTTAAAAAGTGCTGTGGCGTTATATGGGGCCAAAGATGGTTGAAATTGAATGGTACATAACGTGTTATTAATACAGATGTGCATATCGTCAAATCATACGTTATCTGAACATGGTCACTCTCTCTGGGTCTTTTCTTGATTAGAGGTACTGAATATTCAGATGTGATTATCTTAAGTATGTGGGCAAAGGTGAATTAAGCCCCTTACTTGAGTGGGGAAATGCAGTGTCCCATACAACAGAAAAACAACTGTTATATTGAAAACAATCCCACCCTCATTTCTGGTGACAAGCTAGACTTGTGATAAAACAGCTTTCACTACTTTGACTTGGATCTATACAATGTTGATGTATTTTATGTATAAGGACCATAACGGAATGACAGCTTCTCCATACGTCAGAGTGCATATGATGATCCTTCTTCTGAATTCCTACTGCTTTCACCATAAGTACAGCAATAATAGTAATTCTGCTGACTTTCTACAGGTATTATTTTCAGCAAGAATGTACAATAATTAAGGATGTGTCCAAAATGTTTTCAACAGTGAGCTCTTCTGTGTGCTGTTCGAAAAGTGCCAGCTGATGCAGAATTCCAGGCCATCATCAATCATGTGGAAGTTAATGCATTGCTTAGGCTTCTGGAAAAATCAATAAATGGTAACTTTTTTAAAACTGTACAGCTTTGTTCACTATAGTAGTATAAATTAATGCTACATCAGAGAGTTCTTTTGGAAAGAAAGTAATATGTCGTTCATCTTACAAAGTATAGTGAGTTATTTATTTCAAATCGATAATATTAAGAACTGTTAACATGTACTGATGAGCCCACATGCAGATCTGACAACAGCAAAGCAGCTGAAAAATCAGGTGCACTTTTGCATTTTACATCACTTGGATAGGCATACCAGTTCTATAAGGTAACATTAGAACAAATTACCATATATGCTGTCAGTGCAAGTCAATAAATCTAATATAGAAAAGGGAACTGATTTTGCAGTTTAAAATTATCAAGACTGGATTTCAAATTAATGTGCCTTTAACATGTTCAAATGGAATGAAACAAAACACCCACAATGCTTAAAATAACAAACACTAAAAACATGAACTATTAGCTTCTTGTTGGAAATGTACATACCACATTCAGAATGGGTAGTTATTGTAGTTACAGCGTAATGTCTGGAAAGCATTCAACTACTAAAACAAGGCTGCCATGTTTCACTGAAGACAGCTCTTTTAAAATATAAGATATCTGCAATGACATTTCCCCAATTCAAAATATGAAGTACAATTACAGAATACAGGACTACATGATATTTTTTCACAAATACTGTGTCTTGTGGATAACATTCACTGGGGTATAATTTTAGTAACTTGTACTGCCTTGCATCTGTATACTTTCTTTGGCTGGTTTTACATTCACTCAGATGTGTAGTCTAAAGGTCTTAGCGACTCCCGGGCAGTCCCTTTCAGACTCCACAAGTGCTGTACTAGGCCTGTTGTTTGTGCTGGTGGTACTTAAACAGATGTTGCTCTGTATCTTTCTGTGAGGCCCTACACAACTGTGAAGTGGAAGTATAAACAACCATACTGCCTGTAACTTAGCTTACATGAAAGAAAGGTTTAATTTATCACAGCAAATGTTAAAGAAGTACAGAAGCGTTAGGGCATTGGGTTTGAGAAGCATTAGAATTGCCGTTAATTAAAAAAAACAAAGTGTGGGTAGGGAAGTCAACAAACTGGTGTACCCAACTAACTGTAGGAAGCCATCAGAGCACTGTGAGACACAGTGGTTACATGATCAGTGTCACTTTGGTCTAAGCATTGACAGGGTATCAACAGGGCTAAAGAGGTCCTTAGTACATGAGTCTGAGATTAAAGCCAAGGCTGCCTTAAAAACATTTTATAAAATAAAAACATATTCCTTTCCTTAAAAAAAAGGCAAACTGTCTAATTTTAAAATGTAAAAAAAAAACACTTTCCTTACATGTACCAAGTCAGTCTTTCATATAATAAAATATTTTTGCTATACTGTCATTTGTGTTTACATATTTATCTATCTATATAAATATATATATATATATATATATATATATATATATATATATATATATATATATATATATATATATATATCTATATATATATATATATCTAGGTTCATAGCTAGGTGCTAGGCTATCGGCTCAAGGGCCTATGCAAGCCTAGCCAACAAGGTTCCCTGGCTTACGCCACCCAAGAAAGTTCTTTTCTGTGCCACTGTTGAGCACAGACACAGAAGTGATCCCCGGGGTGTATTTCCTATTTCCCCTCCACTCATCAAGATTTTTCTTGGAAGAGTGCTAATGAAGAACTTTTCTTGACATAGATGGGTAGCTTGTTCCAGAGTATGGGAAGTCTCTGGGACAGGAATCTATCCCTCCAGCATGTCCTGTTTATTGTGGTGACAAGGTTTAGGTCCCTAGAGTGCGTAGCTCAGAGAGATTGGGATGTCTTTAACAGCTCTGGGTTTGACATAGCTTTATATGTTAGGCAGAGATCACCTCGGACTAGGCAATATGCTATGGAGTAAAGCTGGAGTTTTTTGAGGCAGTCAGTGTAGGGCATTTGTTTGAGGCCAGTAATCCTCTTTGTGAGGTACTTCTGTGGCCTTTCCAGCTGCCGCAGATGTCTTGTGAGGTACATTCCAAAAGGGGCATTGTACTCTGTAATGGGTCTAATGAGTGTCGAGTAGAGGGGAACAATGATCTCTTTTTTCCTGGATGAGAACCCTTTTATGATGAGGTGTGCCACTTAGAAGGACTTCCTGACTACTGTGGTGATGTGACTATCAAAGGAGAGACTACTGTCCACCTGGGTCCCAAGGTCTCTTATCACACATTCGGTGTTAAGTAGATTGCTGCCTATATGGTAGTTCATAGGTACAGAGTTTTTAACAAAGGGGATGACACTGCACTTTTTGGCATTGAGCTTGAGGCCATGGCTCTGACACCAGGCATCTGTCTCAGTGAGGCCCTTCTGTAGGATGTCCACATCATTTGGAGGCTTGACTATGGCTCCTAGTTTGCAGTCGTCTGCGAACTTTGTTAGCCAGAGGCCTTCTGTGTTAAGCCTGTACTTCAGAGAAGTAGATACCAAACAGTAGAGGTTGTACACACATATACACATAAATACATAGATATGATATCTATATAGATATAGATTTTATATATATATATATATATATATATATATATATTTTTTTTTTAAGAAAGTCTTGAAGGCTTTGCACTGCACTGATATGGTGAGGCCTTAATCCTGAGAGTGTAATTCAGCTATTGGCCACAAGAGGCAGCACAGAGTTAACTGGTAATGAATTTTTGGCATCCATCCAGATCGCACAAAGTCAAAAGTAGTATAGAGTAATCGAGTAAACCGGTTGTATCGTGAGGCTGCTACTCTTCGCATGGTATATAAATCTGCACTGTGAATTACATTCAAGTTGTGCCCTGCAAGCACCGCGCATAGTTTGATTACTTCTTACTGTATTATTGTGCAAACTACTAGACTTTCATTGCTAATTTATTTCAGAGTGCAGACAATGCAAGTTCACACATCCCCATTCATCTCCTGTTTTGTGCAGTGTATTGTGTGAACCTTTTAGATGTATAGTCGTGTGCTAAACCTAATAGGCAACTAGCTTGCTTTATCTACTCACAAGTCGTTTGTGCCAAATACTGTATAATTTCGCTTGCAGAAGATCAGATATTCTACTAAGTGTTTGATATAAGGCAACCCTATAGGTGCTGATGACACAGCCGAATAGCAGAGCTGTGAGTCATGATAACACATTCCTAAACTCATAATGTTACTAGTTAACCCATATTTTTTCATCTTGTTCTAAGTACAATAGCTATATTGTACACTTCATAAACATCATGTTGAATCCCTTAAATATCTTTACCAAATCTATTCAACTTGGAGATAAATTAGTCGGTTAGTAACATAAACAGTAGATTTGTCATATTGTGCAATATGCTATAATGGCGTGCTTGTTACTTTATCACAGGAAATTAATTAATAAGTACTAATGTGCTTAAAGCGTGCCTTTTTCTGATTTTCTCTACACATTTTAATATTTCTTTTCACAAAGTGATCCTGATTTGGGCGATCACATTGTAAAAAAAAGTTAATGATCATAAGCTGCTATGCAGATTGAAAGGTGTGCAGCTGCATGAAAACTGCCCTTGAAAGGCATCTTCTTTAATGCCTTTTTGATAAGGTGAGCCCTCTGAATTATTAATGTATCCTCATTAATGTACGTTAGACTACACTGTGCTGGTAAACTCAGAACTGACAGCATTGCATACTAAATACTAAGAAAATACGTGCATCCCTGAGAATAATGCAAGCCGTATGCAATGGAGTGTAGGAAAGGAGAAGTTTTGTTAATATCACAATTATTGTCTATTTGTTTATTTTTGTTACTTTTCAGATACAGTTCTAGAAAGACTGTATCAGTTTTGTTGTAAATGAGAGTGGCCAGGAATTTGCTTTCAGAAATGTGATAATCATTGGCATTTTAAATGTTGCATCAGCTTCAATTGTTTCACCATGCGCTAAAATCAGTAAATGTTTGATCTAACCTGGGATTCAGCTCACTTTCAGCAAGCAATAAATAACTTGTTTTTTCCTGTTCCAGAATAAGAACATGGTAAGTATAAAGCTTGTCTTAGTATGCCTGGGCAACATTGATTAATAAAAGAGGGTCAGAATTTCAGTAGACAGAAAACTGCAACAAATGCTCTAACATTTTCTCAGCAGTAATCCCATCTATTACATCTCAAGAGCATTGGAATTAGGCCTTCTTTTGTAGCTGCATTTTAAAAGAAATGATTGATTTGTTTCTTTAAGACAGCTTGTGAAGATGGATCTCTTGGTTTAAGCAGCTGGGATTTCTGTTTGCTGTTGCACATTGCTTCCTTTACATGGTGCACATCCTTTTTCTTCACAAATACATCCTCCTTGCCATTTTGCTATACTGTTTCATTTGTTAGCTGCTCGCTGCGGGAATTGTCCCACCTATGAATTCACCTGTGTGTAATAAACACATCATGTCTCGCATCTCAAAGTGCATCATTAAAAGCGCATGTAATCTCTGCACTGACTGGCATGTTAATAAGTAAAATGCCACAGACCTGTATTAGAGAATAACTCCGATTTTGCTGCCCAGTTTGTGTTTCAAATCCACTTTATTCCAAAGAGATTTGAAAAAACACCATAACAAATTATACTAATGTTGACGTACTGTAGTAGACATAAAACAACAATAAAGAAATAACATTAGACTAAAAGAGATGAAGACACATTTACTTATAAACCCAGGGCCAGAGTTGGCTGGGATTACAGATACTGTATGACATATCCACCCTACGAAAGTAATGTAGTTTCAGCATCTGCAATTCCAGCCGCATACATTAGTATGGACAATAGGGCCAGAGGATAATACAGCCCAATCCGCAGAATCCTTTACAAATGCATTCTATGAGCACCTGCAGGAATGCATGGATCGTGCTATCCCAAATAAAACCAAGACTCACTCCTCCAAAAACAGGAGACAGGTCTGGTGGACCCCGGCCATAAATAAGCTATACAACAGAAGGAGGAAGCTACTATATGACACAGCAAAATCCCAAAAAGGGAAGGAATCTCTGATCAGTATTAGCAAGAAACTTCGATCCCTCATAAAATCATCAAAGGCCATTTTCGAAAGAAAAATTGCCCTAGACACTAAAGATAATCACAAGACCTTCTTTAGTTATGTCAGGAACATGGGCGGAAACTCCCAGATATGCTCTGAATTGTTGCATAACGGTACAAAATATACCGAACCTACAGACATAGCCAACATCCTGGCAGACAGATTCAGCGCAAACTTCTCCCCCCCTTCCCCCCCAAAGGAGCAAACGCCTATCCCAACTGAATGTAACCTCCCTGACATCACAGATGCACAGGTGAAAGCTGCCCTCTCCAAAGCAAAAAACACAGCATCTATGGGACCGGACGGTGTCCCAGGCTGTGTCTTACATGAGCTCCAAGAAGAACTGAACCCTCACATTAAGTCACTGTTCAAACTTAGCCTTACTACAGGATATGTACCCAAAGAATGGCATACAGCTACAGTGGTCCCACTCCGCAAAGGTGGTGCCACAACGGACCCCAGAAACTATCGCCGCATAAGCCTGACTAGTCGGGTCTGTAAAGCTATGGAGTGTATTATCATGGAACTCATAATCAAAGACATTGGGAGCCTCCAGACACTGGACCCTACCCAATTCGGCTTTGTTAAGGGCAAATCTTGCCTCTTAAACCTAGTTGATTTCTTTGAAACAGTTACCAAAGCCATAGATGAGGGCAAGGTAGTCCACACAGCCTTCCTGGACCTCGCAAAAGCCTTCGACACAATACCCCACTCGGGCATCATAATTAAGCTTACCAGCTTAAATATCATCCCCTATATCACAAGATGGGTTGCAAACTGGCTCAGAGATAGAACCCACATGGTCAGAATCGCAGGTGCCATGTCTGAATCCAAACCAGTTACAAGTGGCATCCCACAGGGCTCAGTTCTGGGACCTCTCTTGTTCGGTATATACTTCTCTGAGGTTCAGGCTAACACGGGGGGATTATGGCTGACAAAGTTCGCAGATGACTGCAAACTGGGGGCCATAATCGAATCTCCAGCTAACAGAAGCATCCTCCAAAGGGTCTCACAGAGACGGATGCTTGGTGCCAGAGCCACGGCCTGAAGCTAAATGCTAAAAAGTGCATAGTCATCCCCTTTGGGAAAAACAAGGTGCCCACAAATTACCACATAGGTGGTAATCCATTAAGTATGGAAGAAGTAATTAGAGATTTGGGGACCAATGTAGATAGTAATCTCTCCTTTCATAATCACGTTGCCAGAGTGGTTAGAAAGACCTTCTATATAGCCCACCTTATCACGAAAGGGTTTGCATCTAGATCAAGAGAGGTCATTGTTCGCCTCTACTCATCACTCATCAGGCCCATAATTGAATACAATGTCCCTTTTGGGATGTACCTTACCCGACACCTGCTGCAACTGGAGAGACCCCAAAAGTACCTCACCAAGAGGATCATGGGCTACAAACAGATGTCCTATGCAGCTCAACTAAAGAAACTCGAGCTCTACTCAGTTGCTTACCTCCTACTCAGAGGCGATCTATGCCTGACGTACAAAGCCATGTCAAACCCAGAATTAATGGACATGCTCCACCTCAAAAAATCCAAGTCCCTTAGAGCTACATGCTCCAGGGACCTAAACCTCAGCACAAAAATAAATAGGACATGCTGGAGGGACAGATTCATTTCCCAGAGGCTCCCCTCACTCTGGAATAGAATCCTAATTCATGTTAGACATTGCCCCTTGCTGACCCTCTTCAAGCGAAATTTGGACGCGTGGATGGGAAATCGCAAATTCACCCCTGGGATCTCTTCTGTGTCCCTGCTAGACAGAGGCACAGTAAACTAATCTTAAAAGGGTACCTTCTGTGACCTACTTTACAGAGGCACAGTAGGCTAATCTAATAGGGAGGCGGAAGCCAAATACACTCTGGCTAGGCTTATAAATGCCCTAGGGCAGATAGCCTAGTATCTACCTATGAACCTATGAAAACGTACCTGTTGTTTCAAAGAAGTCAGATTAAAGAAAAAACAGAAATTTATAACATTTATATTAATTCCTGCTTGGTGCGTGAATTCATACAGTAAGGTCTGAGGTACTTTGTGTTGAACAGGTGTAATTATAACTCATTGTACCATATACGCTTAATGTGTCACAACCGTAGTGATTGACAAAAAAGAAATACAATTAATATTAATGAAAGTCCCGAGTATGGGAGGCTTAATGGAGGTAAGTGGGTGATAGACCCCCAACCCTCTCAACCTCTTAGTGCAAGAAATCTGGACAAAGCTTAAAATAATGGGGGTGCAAAGGCCCCAAAATAGGGGCAGAGTTTAAATATTGCTCTTATAAACTTAGAAAGTTGGTAGAATAACAGTTTTTATGTTAGAATGCATTTTCTGAAACATATATAGACTGAAACTCAAATGTGTCATTATTTAGTGACTTCAATAGTCTGTGATTTGCTAGAGAGCCACAAATTTCATTAGGACCAGACCAAAAATATGAGACCAAAAATCTGGGCATTCTGCAAAAATCTGGACAGTTGAGAGGTATGCAGACCTCACTCTGATGGACCTCCTGCATATTCAAAAAACAAACAGCACTAGAATTACCTGTTCTAAAGACTTAAACCTTGCCTGTTTTATAAATAGGACCTGCTGAAGAGACAGGTATGTATCGCAGATACTATCCCATCTCTGGAACAGGCTCCCCATGTATGAGAAACAGAGTTCCTCCCTATCCCAATTCAAGTGTAACTTGAACAATTGTATAGGAACATGAAATTCATCCCTGGTTTGGCAGCTATGTCTCTAATGGACACAGGCAACCTGTAAATGGTTCATCTCCCAGACCCCTGTTTGTAAATGTTTCATCTCCCAAACCCCTGCTTACACTCATCAAGGGTAATCAGAACTTGTCAGATATTTGGGATGCATGGCTAGGCCCTTGTGGTCGCTAGCCTGGTGAACACCTATGAACCTACAATCTACACAAACCTAAACTTTCCAGGAGATTGGTTCATTAACTGGTGGTGCCAGTTTTTTTTAAATCCATTATTTCTGGTTATATAAATACGTTGTTGAGGATGAATAGGAGACGTCTGCAGTGGACAGAGAAGGAGGGAGCACCATATTCTTTCACAGAGGCAGGTATAACATGACACAAACTTTATTTGAACATTAAATTCATGAAAATGAAAGAAACTCAGACTAGACCCTTATTTTGAAACAATAGGGATGAGAGGATTGGTAGAACTGAAATGGAACCCAACAAAACACTGACAGTTTTCTAAGACCATTCCAAAATCTTTTCAGACAGCAAATGGTTTTACCATTTCATCTTGCAGATTTGTTTTTAATACTCCTGATGTAACCATCCTTTCATAACACACACACACACAGACACACACACACACACACACACACACACACACACACACACACACACACACACACACACACACACACACACACACACAGTCACACACACACAAACACCAAAACTTAAAAAAATAAAAGTATTCCAGAATTCGTGAGCAAAGAATTTGGAAGATATGCAAGAATTCTTTAATGGACTTAAATGACATCTCTGTGATACAAAAGAAGTCCACAGTGCAGATGAACAAATTTCCCCTTGTAGTACAAATACCACCTTAGGGTGATCCCCTGAAAAGAGACCACTAACTAGTGGCTCAAACCCAATCAACAAAGGATGAAAGCATGCATGAATGAATGAATGAATAAATTAGAAAATTTTCCATTCATTTTTTTGCTAATTGTGCATTCAGAACTGTGCACATTCATGGAGATTCTGAACCTGCATTTATTATTTTGCTACAACTGACATGTGCTATTCATGTTATCGGTATCTGTTGCTGTGTTTAAAATTATGTTGGCTTAAAGAGAAGCAGGATGTCTGTACCAAAGACAAACTGCTGAGTACCAAAGTCATGAAGCTGCAGAGTTAAGGGATGAATACAGTTCTTTGGACTCTAAAGATCTTATTAGAATGAGATCCTTCTTCTGACTGGTACTGCAGGATCAGCATGAGTCTTCAATGAGGGAGGATGGGAGATAGGAAATTCATCCTGGGGATTACGTCAGTTGCCCTGCTAGACAGGGGTCTAGGGAAATAAATATTGTGGGAAGAAATATCCGGGGAATTGTTTGGCTAGGCTTGTATAGGCCTTAGGACCGATAGCCTAGTACCAACCTATGAACCTATAGTTGTTTATTGTGTAGCCCGTTTAAAATTATACTACTTGGCCAGTTCTGCTAAGACACAAACTGTTTATCTATATATTGTATCAATGGTTGCCTGTCGTATGTTTACTTTGAATGTTGAAGAGTACATTATTTGTTAAGGCAAGATAATCCAGCTTTATTTTTCCATTCACTTCATCTGGAAATTTCTGATATATATATATATATATATATATTTTTTTTGCCCATAGGCATAATTCAGCTAACAACTCAGGAGGTGAGTAGTACAAACCTGCTGACCTGTAAAGTAAACTACAGTCATAGCACAGCTGTGTGAGAATAAGTAAAAATAAATGGATTGTTTGAAGAACATAGCTATGGCATATTAAAAAGATATTAAAATCTGTGGCCACTTAGATACTCAGTCACCGCAAATGTGTCTCTTTGAACATAACCCCCACCTCCCTCCTGACCAGAAAAGCTATCAAATCCTTGCCTTGCAAAAATATAGTCCTGTAAGATGAAGTCAACTTAACTCTCTTAGTATTTGTCATGAATAAAATTAGCATATGTAGATCTGGTTCAAATGCTAGATGAACCGATAGTTTAAAATCTTAAGTCAAGAAATCATTCACTGACCTAGTGACTTGTGTCACAAACTGTATACCTCTTACCTTTGCACTTTAACCTGCCCTGAGTGACCACCAACTATTACCTATTTGTTTGACACACCTTTACAAAGCCTTCCTGCTAAAAAAATATCCTTTAAATCAAAACAGCCAGTGACATCTCTAAACTAAAAGGACACCTAGCAGTCAGTGCAGAGGGTTAATGCTGTGAGCTGTAGTTGCTGTGGTAGAAGGTTTAATCCCTCAGCCCTCACTTGACAGTTTTGAGACCTTGAGCAAGTCACCTAAACAGGCAGTGCTTGGAGGAAACTGGAAATTTAAGCCAGGCTGTTCAGTATACCCCTGGACTGCAAGCCTAGTAACTACCTGTGCACTATGAACTTACCGGTGTGGACTGGAACCCTATGCTTAATAGATGAGAGCCCAATCATCTTGCATATATGCTAACTAATCTATTCTTTGTCTTCCAAGATAAATTCTTTTTGTAATCACCAGATCACACAAACTAAAACAAACCAAAGGATTTCAGAAGAGCTAAAATGCTGTTGGCATGTCTAGATGAATCCAGGAAACAAAAAAAAAAACCCTCATGAAAACACACATAATAGATTTATACATCTTCATAACTAGCTGAAAAAAATATGAAGATGTAAAACCACATTTTCCCAATCAGTTCACTGTACCTGTGTAGGCTATCTTAAGGACTTCTGGAAAAAAAATAATTATTTTACCAGACTGAAACCCAATGGGAAAAATACTACTCACTGTTTAGTCACAGTATCAGCTAATGATCTGTGGACTAAAGTCTTACATCTTTTATCTTTTCCACTTCACTGTTCAGAGTCAACCAGTCACCCCCTCCTCCACCCCCATACCCACAGTTCAAAACCAAATGCATTAAATGACAAGTAATAGAATCCCTTCTAGAAGAAATTCCTTTTGCTGCAGTTGCTGGTTAAAACAAACTTGAACCCTGGTTCACTGAACATGTAAGACTTTATTATTACCACCCCGCCACGCACACATCATTTATAGGTTCATAGGTAGGTACTAGGCTATCTGCCTGAAGGCATTTATAAGCCTAGCCAGAATGTGTTGGCTTTCGCCGCCCCCTTAGATTTAGTTCCCTGTGCCTCTGTCCAGCAGAGCCACTGAAGTGATCCCAGGGGTAAACTTTCTGTTTCCCATCTACTCGTCAAGATTTCTTTTGAAGAGGGTTAGCGAGGAGCTCTGCCTAATGTAGATTGGGATCTTGTTCCAAAGCATAGGAAGTCTCTGGGACAGGAATCTTTCCATCCAGCACGTCCTATTTATTGTTGTGGTGAGGTTTAGATCCCTAGAGCATGTGGCTCGAGAGGATAAGGTTTTCTTTAGGTGGAGCATGTCCATCAATTCTGGGTTGGACATGGCCTTGTATGTCAGGCAGAGATCACCTCTGAGTAGTGATTTCTTTGACTTATCTCTATATTATAACATCATGACCTCTATCTGGAATAATGTCTTAGTACAATCTCTTCCTGATGTATCTAGACCTAAATCGACATCCAACTTGCACCCACAGTCTATAATTCAAATGTTATGCAAACCACTAGAAAATCATATATACTCAACTGACCAATTACTTACAAAAATGTTCATTATTGTATAATAGAAGCATATCTTTTTACACTACTGGAGGTGCCATATGATGATATCCTTCTAAACATGGTGAAAGGACACTTAATAGGCTGTATTTTATACACGTAACTGGGGTTTTCGGCTCATGGTACCATAGTCTTCTTCAAGATCATCATCACAAACCTGTGTTTTATACATGTAACTGGAGTGTTCGGCTCACGGTACCATACTCTTCTTCAAGGTCATCATCACCAACCCTGTTTTTTCCATTTTCTGCATGGGGTCGGGGTGTCGTGTTAACCATCATCATCATCTTCTGTCTTGATTCAGTGCCACACTCCTGCCTTCTTCGACACTCATGCCTGACCACCTCAGGTCTTCTCTCATACAGTCCACCCCCTCATTTCTTCTTATCTTCTTCTTGTTTGTCCCAAATCTTCTTCATTAGATTGTCGTCTGCTTTTTGGCACACGTGCCCAAACCACCATAATCTGTTCTCTTTGACCTTTTTTTGCTGTTTGAGCTGTTTTGGCTTCTGTGATGTCCTGCTTTCACTTTTAAGGGTATCAGAACTTGTCAGAGATTTGGGATGCATGGCTGGACTTTAAAAGCCCCTTGTGGTCAGCCTAGTAAACACCTAGGAGCCAATGAACCTTTTTGAGAATAAGAACTGAGTACAGCTTTGCCAGTCCAGACTGTTTCTCCCTTTCACATGGCATTAAACAAATCAAGTTAAACACTTAACAGTTTTGAACAACTTGAGTAGTTTCCAGATGTTTCTCTGCTGTGCCACTATGAAACTGCTTAATTGCTGCAGTGACATCCTCTGTAGAAGGGGACCCAGTCGCACCAGTTGTTTTATTGGCGCCTTCTTAAAAATGAGCGTTCTTTCTGCTAGCCCAGGATTTCCTGAAGGCATACCATCTACCTGCTGACAATGTTCTCAGCCAAGATCACAGATTTTCTTTTCTTCCTAAGTACAGGCTGTCCAGTACCCATGTCTTTTCTTGAGATGTAAATCTCCTCTAGGTTACCAAAAGGTGCATTTTATTATTTTATTAGTCTTATCAAATTCCTCTCCTACATGGGCCTTCAATAAGGAGACTGTCAGTGCTGATGCTTGCCTGGCCTCTTGGTACATTCAGTGATTTCTGGAGACCCCCACCCAGCTAACATTTGAAATAAGTCCTCTTTTTTTAATTTAATGGTTTTCTCACCATTGGTGTCCACCAGCAAGTCGCAGCATTACCAGCATGACAACTACCAACCATTTTTGGCCAGAGTCCCTGGCTACTGCCTTAGATCCTGAGATCTTGAAGAGGGTACATTTGCTCTCCGTGTCCCAACCTCACCAGGTATTATATAAGCGAAGCTGCTTCAGAGTTGGGGGATGAGTTTATCCTACACAGAAGCATGTGTAGGTGTTTCCACAGTACTTTTGCAACACCAGTGGGATTCCAAGACCTGTTCAGCCAATGCTCATCTGACCTAACACACCATCAAGTGGTCATCAGTGGTGATCATTGGATACTTAGCTCCTCTTTTTACCAGAATATCTAGAAAGTTCAGCCTCAGGTTTGCTTACATGACTAGCAGTTAATCATTGATTTTTGCCCTGTGCTGCTCTGCACCAAATATACTTATTAGTCACCTTGTGTTTGGTATAGGCTCATAGGTTCATAGTTTAGTACTAAGCTAACTGCCCTTACAAGTCATTTTATGCCTAGCCAATTATCCCTTGGGAGACTCAAACCCTGCACCTTGTGTCTGTAAGGCAAACACCTTAACCATTAAGCCACCCTCCCAACTGTTCATGATAAAAAAACAGTAACAGTTCACTGCTTGGGTTCATGCCTCCCAATCATGCAGCTCTGTTTTTCTCTGTCATTAACCATATGAGATTTCCAGTAATTCTACGGGGTCAGTGGATAGTACCCTGTCAAGCTGCACTTTTACGATCTCTTAAGAAGACATAATATTTTGAATTGGTTTTATGTTCATATGTGCCAGCAGTAAATGGAATGTTTCTGTCCGCTATTTGCAGTGACATTGAGCTGACCCTTGTATCTAGTGACCCAAACCGTAATTGAACAAAATTCAGACAGAGACTTCTGAATATCCCCACAGGAGCCTGAGAGAGAGACAGCTCCAGAATATTAGTCCACCCCTCCATTAAAGAATCCTGGTTCTAGAACCAATGCTGTATGTTGAGGCAAGTCTAACTATACCTACTTAGGGCTTGTCAGTCTTCTACACAAGGTGTGACTTATTGTGAAATGAAATTATCCAGCCCTAAAGCAAGTTTCCATTCTCAGGGTCTAATCTATCTTAATGTGGCATTTCCTGTCTGCATCTTGACTGAAATCACACCTGACCCCCCACCTTTTACTTTACAGGTGGCGAGCATAAACGGTGGAATCTTGCTTTTTTTTTTTTATTAAGGTTGAGGTCACCTGGCTACCAGACATTCAGTGGTGAATACTACACTTAGGGCTAGCTACAGCCATGTGTCCCAGCATCTTTGCCCTAGGTGGTGTTCTGTTATTTTTGACTATTGTGAAAGTCAAACTTTTGGCTAATTTTTTTGCCTACACTCTCCTCTTAGACCATTCTAACAATGATTACCCTATCTGCAGCAAGGAGTTCCACACCATATACATCTAAGAATCTCAGGGGCTATGACAATACCTTCCTCAACAATAAGACTGGCATTCCAGGGAGAAAAAGCATTATATTCTCCTTGAAATGCTTTGTTAATTGAGTCTAAAGTATCTGCGATGTAAGAGATAAGAGACAAGTCATGTCTTGTGTGTTTGTATACTTATAAGAGGCATACATTATTTTTTCAATAAGAATTAAATGTAGATATTTAATATCTTAAGGAATATTCCCAAGGTGTTTTATTCAGATCCTTAATGTGTTGCCAGGAACTTCAGAATGCAGCTTTAAGTAACTATATTCTAGGGATTTATGTGATTACAATGGCAAGGTTTCCAGAACAATAATTTTCTTCTCATTTTATGGCCTACCTACAGCATGCATTCACTTGGCAGAGGCCGTACAACTATGTTTCCACTGGGGATTCCAGCTGTGTTGGCATTCGTTTCTCCATGAGTTCAGAAACTGTTGAAGTAAAGAAAGACAAAAGTTCACGAGGAACGGCTCATTTACTTGCATTTTCTGAAATAATATGCTTAATTGCCTCTTGTTAAAAATTTCTCTGCATTAATCCCATAAAAGTAAAACATGTTTATTCTACTTTCACTCATGTTGCTTTGTTTAATTATTTTCTTATTTTTTATTTATTTATTCTGAATTTGAAAAGACTGAAAATATATAGTTTGCACAGGAGCAAAACAAACACTTGAGCAGACGTGTGTGTAGCTCAAAATCCACAATAATCACTTAACAAAAATAAGCTAGGTGATTGTAAGAGCATTAAATAATCCATCTGCGAACCAAAGTTAAAACAAATAAAGAAACTAACACATTTCAGTGTCAAAACATATTTGAAGTAAATTGACTGCCTAGAGTATGCATTAGAATGAAGTCTTCTATGTGAAAGATGAAAGCACTTAATCATGGTGTGTTTTTACTGCAATAAATGGAGTTCGTACACAGGCTTGTTTGGTGCATTTTCCGTTTGGTTCCTGGTCTTCTATTATATCTAATTTGAAATAATTATTTAAATTGTAGATGTTTTTCTATTATTCTTGAAGATTGTAAAATTATTGATCATAAAGTCATAGGTAGTTACTGGGCTATTGACCTGAAAGTCTTTATAAGCCTAGCCATGTGTACCCAGTATAATACTAGAGAAACCCAATATAATGGATCTTGACTAAACTCGGGATCTTAGTTAGCAACGACTGCCCATATCTAGGAGGGTCATAGGTGAAATACCCAGCAGGAATTTATGGTTTCCCATCCAGTCATCTAGGCTATGCTTAAACAGGATCATAGTTGGGCTTTGTTTGGTGTGAACTGGTAGTCTATTCCAGAGGAGTGACAACGTCTGAGAGACATATCTGTCTCTCCAGCAGGTCCTAGTTATGTCGCAGGCCAGGTTAAGGTCCCTGGAATGGGTGACCCTTGTCCCATTTGACTTGCAGATGTGCAGCTTTTCCATTACATGTGGATCAGAGATTGCTCTGTAGGCCAGGCACAAGCCTCCTCTAAGTAGTTTTTATGCTATGGAGTACAGTGACAGTGACTTCAGTCTGTCAATGTATCACGTGCTAAGCTTTCCTCCCCAGGCCTCTGCTGAAAATGGGCACCTACCCAGTTAGACTTAACTGGTAATCAAATGTCAATAAATAAAGTTGCCTATCATAATAATTAAAAAGGTAATGTTATAATAAATTAAATGTAGTTCGCTGTATCTGTATATGCATCCCCATCCACTTTTAAAAGTGATTTACTGAATTACCTGTTTTAATACTCAGTGATAGTTTATTCTATAACTGTGTAACTGAAATTATTTCTTACACCTAGCACTGTAATACTGCAAAATTTTCAACAAAGGCTCACATTTTCGTACTGATCTAGATAATTCAACAGATAAAATTCTAACTATAAAAGATTATGGATGAAAAGAAAAATATTGCATAATCCACCTCTTACAGACCAGTATATGGCAGAATAAAAAGACAACAGCAAAAGCTTCAGTGAAAACTTTAAATTGTTAACACTACTGAGTTTTCTTGTAAAATATCTCTGCACTCTATCACTTTCAGAAAATTGCCTGCCATTATAATGAAAAAGGTAATGGTATATTTGAGAATTTTTCTCACTGAAGATTTGAACAAAGGCATTAGAATATTACTGTTGAGACATGTAATAGTGTTTAAAATATTTAAGAAATGGATGTATACCATCACGATTGTGATAGATTTCAGTCAAACATCAGATTTTCTTCAATAAGTGTCCCTGAATCTGTAATAATTAGTATGTTTGATGTCTTTCTTATTTATTTTATAACTCTCTTGATATAGTGAAGTGCTTCATAGCAGATTTTTTGCAATAACAGATTTCTTTACTGTTTTATACCAATTATCCTATGCCATTAAAACAGTTTGTAACTGACTGCACTCTTCGGGGATTTGTTGAGTTTGTCTTCACCCATTCAAATTGGTTTATGAAGTTTAGTAAAAGTCAGGATAAAGCCAGAGGAACACCTCACAGTGGCTAGTTATCGTGTCTCTAAATAGAATAAATACTTTGCTGTCATGCGACCATGCAAGTGTTCCCCATACAGTCCCACAGATCACAGTAACATAGGCACCCAACAATATGACCACACATGTACAGACACGTGTATACACAGATACAATCCCAGGAATATATGTGCGCATGCACGTGCTTGCACACACACACACACACACACACACACACACACACACACACACACACACACACACACACGGCTTCCCAGTAATTACCTTCCATAGTGACTGCAAAGACACATACACACTCACACGGCATATACACACTCTCACACACATAGAGGGCTTCCCAGTAATTACTTTCCATAGTGTGACTGTCCAGACACATACACACTCACATGGCATATACACACACACACACTCACACACACACACACACACACACACACACACACACACACACACACACACACACACACACACACATACATACACACACAGACACACGCACACACACTTGTACAGTCAACAATTAGCAATGTTTAGAGATTAAAATATATTTTGTCAAAAATCTTTTTATTAAAAATTGTTGAATAATAGAATAAACAAGAAAGTAAGGCACTTTTAAAACATATTTATTGTAATGAAATAGCGTACAAAAACTATGTACAATATTTACATTGAAGACATAATTGTGTACATAATCTGAGAGCACCACCTGAGCCTCACTCTTCCCTGGAATTCAGAAAGTGCTACCATCAGAAGCAAACTCTAATATGGATATTTCCCTACTGGAGACAGCCCTTTCTGATTCAGAATTATCTCTGTGGATTGTCGGCTTGGACAAGATGCTAACTAATAAGGTATTCTGCAGTGAGTGGACTAGTGAATTATGTCCTGTCCCAGAGACTTCCCATACTCTGGAACAAACTGCCTATCTATATCAAGCAAAGCTCCTCATTAGCACTCTTCAAGAAAAATCTTGATGATTGGATGGGAAATAGGAAATTCACCCGGGGATCACTTCTGTGGCTCTGCTCGACAGTGACACAGGAAAATAATTTTCTTGGGTTGGAAAGCCAGGGTACATTTGGCTAGGCTTATATAGGCCCTAGGGCCAATAGCCTAGTACCTGCCTATGAACCTATATTGGGTACCAGTGCTGGTGGGGCCAGTCTGGTGCAATCAGTATCATCTTTGGCTTCTCCTGTCTGACCTTTAGGAGTACCTTGGGGAGGAGAGGCAGAGGGGGAAAGGCATATACTGATTATTAATATTAAGGATTATTAATATTAAGGAGCTTGTCTCAATGACCAGCTTGGACCCTACCTCAAGTACCGCATCTACTGTCCCAGCAAAACAATCAGATCCTGCACAGCCAGCTCAGGACTTTAAACCTGGCAGCATGGCGGATAATGTAGTCATACAAAACACACCTCTCAGCAAAGCTGTGATGGATGTAATTTTGGAAGCCAGAAGGCCTAATACTAGAAAATCTTATGCTAGAAAATGGAAGAGATTCTGTGCTTGGGACCAGACACAAGGAACAGATACAGATGTGCCAAATATTCCTCAGATTTTACAATACTTAACTGAGATGCTGGACAAAGGCCTATCTTTCTCATCTATTACAATTCATGCCTCTGCCATTTCAGCTCATTACAATGTAGAACCACCAATCTTTTCTCATCCTTTATTAAAACAGTACCTCAGAGGAGCCAAAAATTTAAGGCCTCCAAGGAGATCACCAATAACTGCATGGGACCTCAACTATGTCTTGGAAAAACTCACCCTGCCTCCTTTTGAGCCAGCTGCTACTGCTGATATGAAGTTTTTATCTTAGAAACAGCTCTGCTCCTAGCAATAACTTCTGCAAGAAGAGTTTAAGAGCTGCAGGCACTCATGACTGTGGAACCTTTTATCATTTTTTAACAGGACAGGGTCTCCCTGAGGACAAACCCAACATTTATGCCTAAAGTGGTATCCAGTGTGGCTCTTAACCAAACCATTCATCTGCCAACTTTTTATCCAAATCCAGAGAACAAGGAGGAAAGAATTCTGCATTCTTTGGATGTACAGAGACAGCTTAGATTCTACTTGGACAGAACCAAAGTTTTCAGAAAGACAGAGCAATTACTAGTGGCATATGCTGCAGGATCACAAGGAAAGGCTATCTCAAAGCAGACTATTTCAAAGTGGATAGGCCACTGCATTCATTTCTGCTACTTATACCATGACAAGACAGTGCCTAAGGGCATTAGGTCACATTCCACCAGAGCTGCAGCCACTTCAGCAGCCTTTCTCAGGGGAGTACCAACCAAGGACATTTTAGAGGCTGCTACTTGGAGTTCAGTGCACACCTTCACAAAGCACTATCATCTGCCACTCTACTCTAAATCCAGGGCAGGCTTTGCCACTGCAGTTCTGCAGGGCCTCGTAGCCGCTCCTAATGCTGTTTAGCTCCAGCCTCCCAACCATAGCTTTGGGAATCTACCCAAATGTAATGACTGCAATAGTGAAACACGAAGAACATAGTACAGTTGTGTACACTTACCATAAATGTAGATGTTAGAGTGTTAGAGTGTATTCACTGTTGCAGTCCAGGTTACCCACCCGCCATCCACCTTTCTTCTGATGGAACGTATCTTTCCTTCACTGATTTATACAACCTATGTGGTGTATTTGCTTGTGGATGAAGGTAAAGTTTATATTGCTGCATGTTATTTTATATATAGATATAAATTTTGACTACCCTTTTTGGGGGCACTTGTCATCTGGGGCAAGAAAAACTAAAGAAAATGGTGTCGGCTGCTTGTTTTATACCCCTGACGACCTGACATCAGGGAAGGGGTGACAACAGCCAACACAGGACCCAAGACTTTTGAATTCAGGCCGACTGAGGGCAACCTGCCAGCAGGATTACCCAAATGTAATGACTGCAACAGTGAATACACTCGAACATCTATGTTTATGGTAAGTGTACACAACTGTACTTTCCATACTTTTCCGGGCTACCAAGCATCCTGCAACCCCGCCACTAGACTGTTTCCACTTCCAGTTCCTTAATGCTGCTAACACAGGTATGACCTTTGCTGCATTACGTTGCTGCGTTTTTGTACGTTTTTAAATTGTTTTTATCTTCTAATTATCAGTATGCTATCCCGCAGAGTCCTTCTTTTCTGTTTTTCTTTATCTTTTTCCCTTCTCTATTTTGATCTACAGCCTCTGCATTACAAAGGTTGCCTTTCAACTGTCTCACTGATATTTTCTCTTTGCCAATTTCCTTTCTTCTCTACTTTGCACTACAAAGTTGTGTTGCACCTTTTGACTACTAGACCATTTCTTGGATAATTGTTTCCCACTGAGGAGAGTTTTTCTGTGCCATTACTGTTCCCACCACAGAACTGTGCCTGTTGGATTTCATAAGTTCATAGGTGTTTACTAGGCTAACGACCTCAAGGGCCTTTTTAAGCCTAGCCATGCATCCCAAATGTCTGACAAGTTCTGATACCCTTGATAAGTGTAAGCAGGAATTTGGGAGATGAACCATTTGCAGGTTACCTGTTTGTATCAGCGACATAGGTGCCAAACCAGGGATGAATTTCCAGTTTCCCATCCAATTGTCCAAGTTACACTTCAGTTGGGTTAGGGAGGAACTCTGCTTCATATGGCTGGGGAGCCTGTTCCATAGATGGGGTAGTCTCTGATATGCATACCTATCACTCCAGCAAGTCCTATTTATAAATTAGGCAAGTTTTAAGTCTTTAGAATAGGTAATTCTGATGCTGTTTGTTTTGTGGAAATGCAGGAGATCCATCAGAGTGGGGTCTGACAATGCCCTGTATGCCAGGCCTAGATCTCCTCTCAAAAGCCCGTAGGAGACAGAATACAGGGATAGGGATATATGGATGTAGGGATTTTCTTCCTTTACTATTGAATTGCCTAGATTTTGAATTTTTTGTGAGTGCGTATTGAAGTATTTTAATATGGACATTAGCTTGTTAGAGAAATTGTGGCCTGAAGGATTCATTACCTCTGTGGGTAAAAGTTTCCACCACAGGACAAGTGGGTTTATACCTGTTTTATCTGTGAAAAATTCTGTAAGACAGAAAGCTGTCAAATTTGTTGTGAGTTTAGTTCACTTGTTGTTTTGGGTACAGGTGAGAAAGTGTTTACTACCCTATTTAAAAACAGGCCTTGTCTGTCCACCAGTCTGGTTCTGAGGTGACAGATTTGGCACCAACATACAAGCACTTTGACATCAGGATCTTCTGATTTGATGCAAAAGATGACCCAGGTCATTAAGGAAAAGGCTCATAATAAGTATTGAAATGTTTCTTCGGTGTCTGAAGTTAGCTGTTTGGCAAAATAACCTGAGTTCTCCAGTTTTTCCCATAGATATTTCTCAACATTTCTCATAAGATTCCTTCTCTTATTTTGCTTTCAGTTTTGTCACCAGAGGAAGCAATGTCAGACCATAAGTTATGACTTATTTCAGAATCTTGACAAGACCTCCAAATCTGAGGCATGCTCCCCTAGTTCTGCAGTTGGACTATGGGAAGCTGAATGAACTGTGTTTCATTGATAAAGTTGTTTGTCCCATGTGCTCCACTAAGATTCCAGGCTGGAAATGCACCTCACATACCCCTGAGACTTTGCAAGACCTTTATTGGCCCTTAATTGGATGTTCCCACTCCTTATAGACCAGCATCAAAGAGTACCTCAGGGGCACTGAGCAGTCCCCTATTGTTAGTTCATGTACCTTCAGACTGTCGTTTTGCACTGACTAAGGCCAGGTAGATAGTAGTGCTGGTATCTCCTTCAGTTCCGACCTTGTTAGGAGCAGCACAGCCTTACCCCTCCATCAGTGGAAGGCATCAGTGTCGGTGCCGTTGTTGTCATTATTGATGTTAACTCCGGCATATTCCATGCCAGAGTTGGGAAAATAAGATTCTCAGTGTTGACACAAGTGTTTGATCTGATCACAGCACCAAGGCAACAGTCCACTCTGTGCTCATTCTACATTGATGCAAGGAATTTCTTTTTACCCATGTTCCCTGCTGGCCTGTCCACCACCTGACCATCCCTGCACAACTGCAGGACCAAGGACATTTGCTGAGTTTCCCCTGCAATTTCTGGTCACCAGAGTTCTTTCCCGTCTTCGTCTGAGTCACCCTCTTGGTTCTTAGGAAGGCTTCTTGTAACAGGAGGCATCCTGATTTAGATGTGGATGAGGATGACACTGACTTCCCAGCATCTCTCCATATGAACCCAAATTCATCAAAGGCATGGAGGTGGTAAGACAAAAAGGCAGATGATCAGCAGAACCCATGTCTTACTCCAGGAAGGACCCTATGGAAGGCCTTTAAATCTAAAAAGAGTCTGGGTCAGTTTTCAATTTAGGGAAGCACTTCTACATGTTTTCTGCCTGGGCCATGAAGGCACTATCTTATTTGGGCCATATGTTGGAGTTCTCTAGGCACATAGCTGATACAGTGACCTTCTCTATACATATGTTGCCAAACAGACAACTTAACTAACAGCCTGAACAGACCCTGACAAATCGTACCATTTGAGTAGCTTTCTGTGCTGCTAAAGATTTAGTCAGAAAGGGAAAATGTTGACTTCCTGTGGATTCACGTTTTTCCTTTTTCTTCTCCAAAGCTGAGTAAGTCCCTGATAGATATAGCCCATATATGTTTCACAGTAAATAAATCATTGCTTAAGCTCCCCAGGCACCGTTCTAACACACCTCAGCCATCTAGAAATATATTTCAGCTGTACATACACCTACACCAATTTTACCCACACCCAAGAGGAGCCATCTTTGCTGTAAGTCTACAAAACTAAGGCCTTCAAAGCCTACAGCTACCCATGATAATGCCTTTATTGTTGGCAGCTGCATATTTATGCATACTGACACTAGACCGGACAGAAATAGAGGAAAAGTGTGCCATGTTCCTCTGGTTGCAAGATCCATAATATGACTTGGGCCCCTTAGATTTATCCACTACCTTAAATGTGATTATGATCTCAAAGGTGCCATTTGGAAGTGAACAATGTTAGGTTCTGTATACTAAGGGCATGCAGAGAGATATGGTTGAGCTCTCTACTCAGGTATGTGATGCAGGTAAGGCCCTAATTCTAACCAGTATTCTGCTATCACACAACTCTATCTATGATAATTCTACCATCTCACAACTCTATCTATGATAATTCTACCATCTCACAACTCTGTCTATGATAATTCTACCATCTCACAACTCTATCTATGATAATTCTGCCATCTCTGAGACTTCTATCACCTCTGAGAATTGTACCATCACTGAGAACAGTGTCTCTGTTCAAAAACACGACATTTGGATTCAACAACTGGCTAGATAATTGGTGTGATTTTAGGGGTTACACTGTGTTGGCTTGGGGGCTAACAGTTGCTAGATTAACCTCCTTTAAAACAGATGGCCTACATCTCAACCCAAATGATTTTTGCATACTAATAAAAACATTTGTTGGCACTATAGGCAGAGTTTGACTTCTGGATATTCCACTGTAAAAAATTCCAGTTCAATCAAGAATAAAGTAACATTGCTTAATGCTACAAACCTAAAATAGAAAATGTCATTGATTGAAGCCTTCCTGACTCTCAAAAGCATCCCTATTTCTCTGATTACTTAAACATGGATGAATGCCAGCTTGGGTTTCCTTTGAAAAGAGGCCACTGGTCTATCAGGACTATCCCAGTCAACAAAGTGAAAGTAATTAATAAAGAAAGAATTCATTGTATTGATATGTGTGCCCTGTCTGTTGTATGTTCAGGCCCACAGGGGAGTGCAGGGCATGTCTTTTGTTTTTCTAGAAGTAAAACCACATTAACCCCACATTAGGGAGACCCTTACTTAATGCAGCAAACTCAAAAATCATACCGACTTGATCAAAAATCATACCAAACATGGCACACTCATCCAATACGCAGATGACTCAACCATCATCTGCTCAGCTCAGTCCCTACCCAAACTGCAAAAAGTCACATAGGAAGCCTTTTCCTCTGTTGAAACATGGTTATCTGATGCCCAATTAATACTCAACCCAAACAAAACTAAACTACTCATCTTCCAACCCACCAAACATACTCAAAACAACTCTCACTTTAACATCACAGCAAAAGACAACACCACTTTATACCCAACTGAACACACCAAATTGCTAGGAGTGGAAATAGACAATAAACTAAAATTTGACATTCACATATCCATGACCATAAAAAGTCCACAAAAACTAGGAGCATTATACAGAAATAAACAATTTCTCACCAAAGCAGCAAAGATTTCAATAGCAAATTCCCACCTTATCTCCACCCTACTTTATGCCTCTCCAGTATATACCAACCTAAGGCAATGTGATCTAAACAAGCTAGAGACCTGCTACAACAAAATCACCAAATTCACCACAGGGCATCCTACCATAGTCACCACTGTCTCTCACTTGCTGAACTGGGCTGGCTTGAACTCCCTCACCTCCTTCAGTGGTATCAACTGTCACTCGCCCACAAACTAGTAAACCATCCACTAAATGTCCCATCCCTCCAGAATCTACTCCAACCCTATCACACCACCAGACCACTAAGATCCAGCAACAAAAATCACTTGCAGATCACTAAAGCCAATAACTCTGCTGGTGAAGCACTATTCTCTTGCGCCATAGCCAAATTATGGAACTCACTCCCACCCACAATTACCTCCATACCATCTTGCACCAACTTCAAAACTTTATTAAAAGTGCAACTAAAAACATGCTGGCTATGCCCTTACAACTCCCACTCTAATATCACCTTCCCCATCCAACTACTACCTTTCTTTCACCTCCACTAACTACCTTGATGATAGCAAGCTCAGATGCTCATAAGCCAGTACTTATTATACAGCAGGAACTTCTTATTGTAACATTTGTTAATGTCTGTTATGTACTTCGCAGATAAAGATTCTAGTTGTCTACTGATGTACTATGTTCTTCATCTGTAAATACGTTGTAAGTAATTGCTATGTTAAATTGTTAATCACTATGTAATCCAATGTAACTACTGTCTGTTTATTTTAACTGTGGAGCTTTTCTCCCCGGGCCTCTGCTGAAAATGGACCTATGTCCAGTCAGACACTCCCGGTCAACAAATTTAAATAAATAAATAAATAAATAAATAAAACTTGGAGAAAGTGGGGGGAAACGGCAATTGATCAAAAACTTGGTTCACTACATTTTCAAATTAATGACGTCCCAATATTTATCACTCTTCTCATTTACCATCAGGTCCCACGTGATGCTGACCCGGAACTTTTAGAGGTTCTGGTGGGACTCTGCAAAATGATGTATTCCATTGCTGCTAACCACAGGCCCTTGTCCATGTCCTCTGCTGAGCATGAAGTAAACTTAAGTCAGGTGGAAAATATAACTGTTAAACCTAATAAGCTATTCATGGCTGACTTTCACTATCTGTCCATAAATCTGAATACTTATACAACCAATAATAAATATATGCAGAGGCTCCTAATGTTGATAACGCTGCTAATTCCTTAGTGAAGACAGTGCTTTTGTCCACATCAAGTAAAAAATCTTCACCTTCAGCTTACAAACAGTTGTCCTACCCAGCTCCCTCCATGCATCTTCTTTTTTACTAAAGTCTGGCCATCAGTCTGTTTTCTTCTCCTTTTAATCCTGGCAGTAATGACCCTAAAAATCCTACTACCTTTGGGGACTGTTTTAAGGTTAATCTCCTATCATTTGCTTATAACATGAGGAAGTTCAAATCTGACTGTCTCCTGGTGACCACAATGTCAATGCATATTGCTCTAAATTTTACTGTTTTCTAAATAGCATTATTGGGACATCTGTTCTTATTTGCCATAAGTATAATAGAAAATTTAAAAGTACACCCATATGGTAGAATTCTCACATAAAAAAAGCTGCATGACAAATGGAGATAAACCTCGACTATGTGTAATAAATCATCCACCTCCTAGTAAAAAATATATATACCTAGAACTAGCTATCAAAAATGTTAAGTGTAGCAGTAAATAAGTGAAAGGCCTGCTCTGTGCTTAAGGTTGCTATTCTAAAGACAATCATAAGGCCTTCTGTTGCTATATTAAGAATCTCAGACATAACACCCTGTTCTGCTTTAAGGTTTTATTTAATGTAAACACATATTCTGATTCTGAAACCTTAGCCAACAGTGGAAACAGCTCCTACCTACCTAATGAAGATGATTTCTTTAAAATGATTACTGAAGCAATGGATAAGGGATGTATTGTTTACCTGGACCATGCAAAAGCTTTTGTCATCACTCCTTGTATGTTATCCACTGCACAGCAAACAAACTTACCGACAGAACCAATGCAGTTACAGATGAAGGTAATGCCTCCATCTTTCTGAGATCCTCCTGTTTGGCATGTAGATCTCTAATGGAAAAGCAAAAATCAAAAACAAATGGAACCGTGTGTGTAGATAACTGCAAATTGAGGGCTTTGTGAACTCCCCTACTGACTCCATCAAATGCTGGGCCAATTCTGCCTGGTGTAATAGTGAGTTCAGTCTCTGTGCCAAAGAACGGGACTTTACTCATGAGGAAGACTTCCCTCCTTCATGTCATGAAAAGGTCATCCCCTTAAATCTATAACAGCCATGTGAGCTATCCTTAGACCAGTATATACCATTCCTGATTAAGAGCGGCAGCTCTTCTAGGTCAAAGGAAGTCCTTGTTCTTATCTGTATATCCCACATAAGGACTAACATTGAATGCAGCATCCCCTTTGGCATGTACCTCTTTAAATAGCTTGCAGTATTAGAGAGACTAGACAAATCACTGACTAAGAAACTTGCCAGTAAAGCTCCCTGAGCTACCAAAACAGATGAAAAGCCTTCTCGTTGTACTGCTAGAAGCTTCTACAAGCTCCTGCATGATGATCTCTAACTGCCCTTTAGTGCAATGAAAGACCCTGCCCTAAAAGACCTCATTTAGATCTGCAAAGCTGGTGACACCCATATTACCCATAAAAAAGACCTTAATGTTCACTGCTAATTAACAATGAAGGACATGTTGGTAACGCAATATATCTCCTATGTTTGGTACAGACTCTCCTTTCATATTAGACAAAGCAGCATCCCAAATCCAGATGTGATGATTTTTGCCAGTAATCACATATTCACAGGTACTTTAGTCAAGCTACAACACTCACTCAAACTACACAGACTTCCACTTTCCTTATGAAACCTTTATGCAAAGCATTGTACATGTTTAAAGGTGTCCCACAGTTTTCTTAATTTTTCATCTATGAGTAATAATGAAATGTGTCCTTATCTTAAATAATTTATTAGGATATATATGTCCTGACCTTGTTTACATTCATTAAAAGCTAAAACGGATAAAAATCCAGTTTGAAGATGCATATCTTTATGCCACAAAGCTTATGTGGCACCTTGGCTACAGGTGAGTCTGCCTCTGTGCAGGTTTGGCTTTGTTTTTTATTAATTCTTAAGTTTTGTAGCAGCTTTAATCAGTTATTTGCCTGGTGCTATTTACTGCATAACCTTTTTTTTTTTGCCCTTGTCTGTTTTACAGGAGGTATGCTAAAATCTAATTTGCACCAAGAATTAAATTGCTTTGTGTATTATTGGTAAAAGAGAAATGGCACATTGCTGTAAGGCACATTCTGTCTTTTTAAGATGCATGTGCTGAATCTGTAGCTTATAAGAGTGTTATGCAGGAGTGGATTTTTTGTAATACTGTGAATAATTATGAACTTTAACCAACCATTTTATCTGAAAACAATGGAAAAGTTAAGACAATCAGTTTAGCTGTGAATGATTTTGATAAAATGCATCTGTTGCTTGCAGTTAAGACTGCAGTCTGAGAACATTTATTTCCAATGTGAAAACTGGCATGCAAATTAAAATATATGATTAAGCACTCTTTTAGCTTATAAAACCTTGTATTAAGTCTGAATGAATATTAATTAGTTATAATGTACATTAATTTTCCTTCACAGGGGAGTGTCTTATTTACGAATGTAACATGAAGTGATAAATGTTATCAATGAATGTGATGTCAGTGAAAAATCAGTTTAGCTGACTTTGCTATTAAGTCACTAAGTTACAGGAAAATGTATATTTTAGGTGTGTGTAAATTCAGAAAATGGTTTTGTGACAATGACTTTGGATTTTATTAGTTTAAAGTTGATTCATCATCAGGTCATCCATTTTCTGGTAACTTACTTTATCCTTTACATGGTCACATAAATGCTGGTGCCCATTTACAGCAGCCAGTGTCCGACATCAGTGACGGGTATGATAGGTCCACCAGCTAATCTCCTACCTGCTGGACTTTACTCCATTATTGCTGGGGCCAGTCTTGGACACTAAGTGCATGTTGGGGGCTCAGCCATCTTCTGCATTCATCCAGGGTTTTTACTTTGTATGACACTAAGCAATCCTCCCTCCCTCCCTCACAGTGACATGGTTATTTTGGAGGGGCAGGTGTGTAATGGGGACGTTTTGGCACATTGCCCTACCTCTGTGGCAGCTCAGCCAGATCCACCCTTCCTCCTCTATAGACAACACCTTCTCCTACAGACATTTGCCATCTCCCTGGGATTGTGACATGACACATCCATGCAGCCGCCCACTCCCAGGATAGATGCACCTATTCATTCATGCCTGCCACTCCGTTAGTTGACCGAGCTGCTCATCGAACCCAGGTTGCATGGGTTGTATACAGGGCTTTATCCCTCTATTCCACTGGAGCAGCCTGTGAGGATATAAAAGTACTCACTGCAGCACGGTGCCAATCAGTAGGCTTGATGTATTTGATAGCTGAATTTTATTTTTAAGATGAAAGGGACCCTCCCTGTTTAGCCAGTGTTCGCCTTCTGGTTAACACAGGAGAAATAGTGACATTTCCTACTATGGTGGTTAGTCTGTTACACACCAAACAAAACTGAGGTTATTAAATGATAATATTAAATCTTTTTATCTCTCAGAATATTTCTGGCATGGAAAAAGTGTCTGGCCTGTTTTTACTTGTTGAATACAGTTATTAAATGGCTACAAGGCAGTTGTCACACTTAGAGATAAATGTTGATCATATTTGCTTATGTTGACATAACCTGACTGCTGAATAGATTGCAGAAATTAGAATGAACTGTGCGACTTGTTTACTTCATAAGAACTTTTGTGTAGGTCTAATAAATACCTCTGAAATCATGTGGAAGGTGTATGGAATAGAGACAGAGAGAGCAACAAAAATCTGTATACAAAATAACTCTGTTTAGGAGAAGGTGACAGTGTCATTAGTTAAAAATATTTTTATTCTGGCTAGGTTAGTTTATGTTAAATATAAAACTGTCCATAATAGCTTTGACTTTAGCAGTTCAAAAATGTGAATTAGCAAGCTCAACAAATATGAATAAAAAGAATTGCTGGTTTAGTGGTGACTTACGTTCTGACATCAAGTAAAACTGTGAGATTGACTTGTTACTTCTGTGAAATATCACAGAATAAAATGTGAACGTTTTGTTTGGATATATACCAATCACCAACTAATCACTCCAACCTAACACGGCTTCCGACCTGGCCATAGTACTATCACTGCCCTTCTCTCCTCCTTAGACACAATAAATCTTGCCTGCGACTCTGGAAAAATAGTATCAACAGGTCTACTAGATGTGTCCAAGGCATTCAATACCATCTCCCACACCCTTCTCTTGAACCATCTTTCTAACCTTAATCTCTACCAGAACACCTTATCCTGGTTCTCAAGCTACCTCTCTGACAGGTCTCAAGCTGTGAAATGGGGGAAAGGCACCTCAACCTTCCTTTCTACCCCCACTGGGGTACCCCAGAGATCCATACTCGGTCCAATGCTATTCAACATCTTTATTAATGATTTCCACAAAGCCATACCCAACACCAAAATTGTACAATATACAGATGATTCAACTTCAGTCTGCTGCACCTCTAACCTCTCAGAGCTTCAAACAGTGACCCAAACTTCTTTCTCCACCACTGAAGACTGGATGCTCCAAAACCACCTCTCGCTAAATGCCAACAAATCCAAAATACTATTATTCACTCCCTCAAAAGCTTCCCCTCTTGATAAAAACTAGTTCCAAGTTATTAGCCAAAACAACTCTACTATAGAGGTTGTTTCCTTCGTTGAACTACTTGGGGTTACTATTGATGAACACCTAAAATTCGACACTCACATCCAGCAAAACATTAAGAAAACCCATATAAAGCTTGGTATGCTATACAGAAACATCCACTTTCTCTCTCCTTCCACCAGACAAACTCTCGCCACTACCTATCTACTCCTCTCACTAATGTATGGCGCTCCTCTACTAACAAACTTATCTGCCCCTCTCTCTCCTCCAAATTGGAAGTCTGTTATAATAAGATTTATAAATTTGCAACCAAAGTCCAATTCTCCTCCCATCATTATACTGCCCTTCATTTGTTAAATTGGCTTAAACTCTCCAGCCATCTAGACTATCTCCAAATTACTACAGCCCACAGACTAATTGTTCAACCTACTAAGTGCCCAGCACTAACCAACATCCTTCAACCTTACACCCCTCAGAGAACTCTAAGATCTACTCACCAAAACCTAATCACTGCCCACAAAACCAATCGTCCTGCTGGTCAGCTTCTGCTATCCTTGTCCTTAGCTAAAAAATGGAATTCTCTTCCTGCCTCTCTAAGGACTTGTGCAAACTTTAAAACTCAGCTACAGTCCTACCTTTCCTCTAACAGGAAATGCAACTGCACTCTCCCCACCTAGCTTAATAATCAATCCACCCCGTAACCTCCTGACTATCTCTGAGCACAAACTAACCTAACATAAATGTACATATTGTAAATAACATACAAGCTAACCTAACATAAATGTACATATTGTAAATAACATACAAGCTAACCTAACATATATGTACATATTGTAAATAACATACAAGCTAACCTAACATAAATTTACATATTGTAAATAACATACAAGCTAACCTAACATAAATGTACATATTGTAAATAACATACAAGCTAACCTAACATAAATGTACATATTGTAAATAACATACAAGCTAACCTAACATATTGTACATATTGTAAATAACATACAAGCTAACCTAACATAAATGTACATATTGTAAATAACATACAAGCTAACCTAACATAAATGTACATATTGTTAATAACATACACGCTAACCTAACATAAATGTACATATTGTTAATAACATACACGCTAACCTAACATAAATGTACATATTGTAAATAACATACAAGCTAACCTAACATAAATGTACATATTGTTAATAACATACACGCTAACCTAACATAAATGTACATATTGTTAATAACATACACGCTAACCTAACATAAATGTACATATTGTTAATAACATACACGCTAACCTAACATAAATGTACATATTGTTAATAACGTACACGCTAACATAACATAAATGTACATATTGTTAATAACATACACGCTAACCTAACATAAATGTACATATTGTAAATAACATACAAGCTAACCTAACATATTGTACATATTGTAAATAACATGCAAGCTAACCTAACATAAATGTACATATTGTAAATAACATACAAGCTAACCTAACATAAATGTACATATTGTAAATAACATACAAGCTAACCTAACATATATGTACATATTGTAAATAACATACAAGCTAACCTAACATAAATGTACATATTGTAAATAACATACAAGCTAACCTAACATATTGTACATATTGTAAATAACATACAAGCTAACCTAACATAAATGTACATATTGTAAATAACATACAAGCTAACCTAACATAAATGTACATATTGTAAATAACATACAAGCTAACCTAACATAAATGTACATATTGTAAATAACATACAAGCTAACCTAACATAAATGTACATATTGTAAATAACATACAAGCTAACCTAACATATATGTACATATTGTAAATAACATACAAGCTAACCTAACATAAATGTACATATTGTAAATAACATACAAGCTAACCTAACATAAATGTACATATTGTAAATAACATACAAGCTAACCTAACATAAATGTACATATTGTAAATAACATACAAGCTAACCTAACATATATGTACATATTGTAAATAACATGCAAGCTAACTTAACATCTTCTTCTTCTTCTTCTTTCGGCTTTATCCCGGTTAGGGGTCGCCACAGCGGATCACCTGTCCGCACATTGAATGGCAGTGGAGTTTTACGGTGTCGAGTTGCCAGCCCGGCGCCCAACCTTCCACAGAAGGCACACTCACACGCACACCTAAGGCCAATTTAGAGTGTCCAATCCACCTGCAGCATGTCTTTGGGATGTGGGAAAACCGAGCACCGGAGGAAACCCACGCGACCACAGGGAGGACATGCAGACTCCACACAGAAAGCACCCCAGCCGAGGATCGAACCGGAGAACCTCTTGCTGTGAGGCGGCAATGCTAACCACTGCACCACCGTGGCCGCCCCATGCAAGCTAACTTAACATAAATGTACATATTGTAAATAACATACAAGCTAACCTGACTTAAATGTACATATTGTAAATAACATACAAGCTAACCTAACATAAATGTACATATTGTAAATAACATACAAGCTAACCTAACATAAATGTACATATTATAAATAACATACAAGCTAACCTAACATAAATGTACATATTGTAAATAACATGCAAGCTAACCTAACATAAATGTACATATTGTAAATAACATGCAAGCTAACCTAACATAAATGTACATATTGTAAATAACATACAAGCTAACCTAACATAAATGTACATATTGTAAATAACATGCAAGCTAACCTAACATAAATGTACATATTGTAAATAACATACAAGCTAACCTAACATATTGTACATATTGTAAATAACATACAAGCTAACCTAACATAAATGTACATATTGTAAATAACATACAAGCTAACCTAACATAAATGTACATATTGTAAATAACATACAAGCTAACCTAACATAAATGTACATATTGTAAATAACATACAAGCTAACCTAACATAAATGTACATATTGTAAATAACATACAAGCTAACCTAACATAAATGTACATATTGTAAATAACATACAAGCTAACCTAACATAAATGTACATATTGTAAATAACATACAAGCTAACCTAACATAAATGTACATATTGTAAATAACATACAAGCTAACCTAACATAAATGTACATATTGTAAATAACATACAAGCTAACCTAACATAAATGTACATATTGTAAATAACATACAAGCTAACCTAACATAAATGTACATATTGTAAATAACATACAAGCTAACCTAACATAAATGTACATGTTGTAAATAACATACAAGCTAACCTAACATATTGTACATATTGTAAATAACATAATTGTACATATTATAAATAAATCCTCCCACCTTTTTTCTCTCTTTTGCTTCTAAGTCTTTATTCTCCCTCTCAATTAAGTTACCACTGCCATCCTAAATATTTAGGTACTATGTAACCAAATACTTTATTCCTGTTCTCTAGCATGAAATGAAATTGTAATTGTGTCTTCTTTACTATGATTGTATATGTAGCTAAACTATGTAATGCAGAGCTTTTCTCCCTGGGCCTCCACTGAAAACGGGCTCCCTGAGCCCAGTGGACCTCCCCGGCCATCAAACTGGAAATGCATAAATAATAAATATAGCTGTAGCTTGTGACCCACACATGATCTTCTCCAAGCTGTCTACCTTTTAACCAGTGCTCATAATTTGTTTGTATGTTTTAATGAGGCTTCAGCAGAAATATTATTGTTTCCGCATCTGTAATATCAAAGGCTGAACATAATTAAGGATTAGGCAATTGAAAGTTCATATCGGATACTGTTAAGGAGGTTTATGCAGAACATGGTTATTCTACTTTTAACCATAGGGGTTTCACTGGGGAACATTTTATTTATTTTTTTATTTATTTAGTTAGCCTTTTATTTACCGGGTTTATTCAGCTAAGTTTAGTAAAAAAAAAACCCTTTTCAGTGGAGACCCAGGGAAAATGGTCCAACATATTGCATTCTTTTTTATAGGTTCATAGGCAAGTACTAGGCTAGCTGCTCTTGTGGGCTGTTTTAAACCTAGCCAGTTTCCTTTTTTGTCCTCAAAATAACATCACTTTTAGTTATAGATTGTTCTTACCCATTCCATGATTGATAATTATATATTACCCCTAAAGAGAATAACAGGGATTATACCATAGATAATTTGAGGGGACCCATGCATGGGATAAAGAATTTAGGAGCTGCCTCTGTCCATTAGTAGTGCAGGGGGCAGTCCCGGGATAAATTTTCTGTTTCCCATCCATAGATCTCAGTTGTGCTTGAATATAGGCAGGGATGAACTTTGTTTTATGTGGATGGGGAGTCTGTTCCACAGCCACAGTATCCTCTCCGAAGTCTACCTGTCCCTTCAAACCATTCTGTTGATGTTGGATCAAAAGTTTAGATCATTAGACTGAGTATTTCTGATGCCATTTGGCTTGGTGATGTGTAGTAAATCCATCAGTATTGGATCGGTGGATGCTTTGTATGCCAGACACAGGTCCCCGCTTAGCAGTCTGTAGGAAACCGAGTACAGTGACAATACTTTGAGTCAGTACATGTAGGACATGTTGTTTAGGCCTTGTATCCTTTTAGCAAGGTACCTCTGTGGGAGTTCCAGTTGTTGCATGTGACTGGATAGATACATGTCTAAGGGGCATTATATTCAGTGACTGGCCTAATGAGGGCTGATTAAAGAGGAACAATGACATCCCTAGATCTTGACACAATCCCTTTGTTTATAAGCTGTGCAGCATCAAAGGACTTTCTTACAGCAATGGGCACATGTTGGTCAAAGGTTAGGTCACTGTCCACATAAGTCCCCAAATCCCAAATAACTGGGTCACCTCTTAGGGGAATATTGTCAATGTGTTAGACCCCTGGGTAGAGGATTTCCCAAAGGAACCAATAATGCATTTTGGCATCTAATTTCATGCTATGAGTGATTTATTTATTTTATTTTGTTTTACATTTGTTTACTGGGAGCTTGACTGAGCAAGTTGCCCATTTTCAGTGAAGGCCTGGGGAGAAAAGTTCTACACATGACAAAAAAATGAAACCAGATATTTATTTGAGACAAACCTTCCTGCACGAGGGCTAAGTCTTTTGGGAATTCAGTGATTGCTCCTAGCTTGTAGTCATCTGTAAACTTACTCAGCTAGGGCCCTTTAGTATTGGCTTTTACTTCAGAAAAATAGATGCCAAACAGGAGAGATCCCAGCACAGAACCATGGGGGACTCCACTGGTGTCTGTTCTCTTTCTGGAAGTCTCTCTCTTCTCTTTTGGCTGTTCCCATTAGGGGTCGCCAGAGCGGATTATCTGTTTCCATCTGCATCTTGCTCTGTCACACCAACCAACTGCATATCCTCTCTCACCACATCCATAAACCTAATCTTAGGCCTTCCTCTTTTCCTGTTACCTGGTAGCTCCATCCTTAGCATCCTTTTCCCAATATACCCAGCATCCCTCCTCAGCACATGTCCAAACCAATGCAATCTCGCCTCCCTGGCTTTGTCTCCAAACCGTCCAACCTGAGGTGACCCTCTAATATACTGATTCCTAATCCTGTCCATCCTCATCACACCCAATGCTAATCTTAACATCTTTAATTCTGCCACATCCAGCTCTGACTCTTGCCTTTTTGTCAATACCACTGTCTCCAACCCATATAACATAGCTGATCTCACTACCCTCTTGTAGACCTTCCCTTTCACTCTTATTGGTACCCGTCTATCACAAATCACTCCTGACACTCTTCTCCACCCATTCCACCCTGCCTGTACTCTCTTCTTCACCTCTTTTCCACACTCACCATTACTCTGAACTGTTGATCCCAAGTAATTAAACTCGTCCACCTTCGTCACCTGTACTCCTTGCATCCTCACCATTCCTCTATCCTCCCTCTCATTCACACACATATATTCTGTCTTAGCCCTGCTGACCTTCATTCCTCTTCTCTCTAGAGCATATCTCTATCTCTCCAGGGTCTCCTCCACCTGTTCCCTACTCTCACTACAGATCACAATGTCATCTGCAAACATCATAGTCCACAGGGACTCGTGTCTGATCTCGTCTGTCAACCTGTCCATCACCACTGCAAATAAGAAAGTGCTCAGAGCTGATCCTTGATGTAATCCCACCTCCACCTTAAACGCATCCATCACTCCCACCACAGACCTCACCGCTGTCACACTACCCTCATACATATCCTGTACCACTCTTACATACTTCTCTGACACTCCCAACTTCCTCATACAATACCACGACTCCTCTCTAGGCACTCTGTCATATGCTTTCTCTAAGTCCACAAAGACACAATGCAACTCCTTCTGACCTTCTCTGTACTTCTCCATCAACACTCTCAGAGCAAACATCACATCTGTAGTGCCCTTTCCTGGCATGAAACTATACTGCTGATCACTAATCATCACCTCCCTTCTTAACCTAGCTTCCACTACTCTTTCCCATAACTTCATGCTGTGACGGATCAGTTTTATCCCTCTGTAGTTCCTACAGCTCTGCACATCACCCTTATTCTTAAAAATCGTTACCAAAACACTTTTTCTCCACTCCTCAGGCATCCTCTCACTTTCCAAGATTTCCTTAAACAATCTGGTTAAAAATTCCACTGCCATTTCTCCTAAGCACCTCCATGCTTCCACTGGTATGTCATCTGGGCCAACAGCCTTTCCATTCTTCATTCTCTTTATAGCTGTCCATCCTTCCTCCTTGCTAATCTGTTTCACTTCCTGATTCACTATCCCCACATCATCCAACCGTCTCTGTTTTTCATTCTCTTCATTCATCAGTCCCTCAAACTACTCTTTCCATCTGCTCAACACACGCTTCTCTCTTGTGAGTACGTTTCCCTCACTATCCTTTATCACCCTTACCTGCTGCACATCTTTCCCAGCTCGGTCCCTCTGTCTAGCCAATTGGTACAGGTCCTTTTCTCCCTCTTTAGTGTCCAGTCTCTCATACAACTCTCTATATGCCTTATCCTTAGCCTTCGCCACCTCTCTCTTTACCATGCACCTCATCTCCTTATACTCCTGTCTACTTTCTTCATCTCTTTGACAAGCCCACTTCTTCTTCACCACCCTCTTCCTCTGTATACTCCCCTGAACTTCCTCATTCCACCACTAGGTCTCCTTGTCCTCCTTCCTCTGTCCAGATGTCACACCAAGCACCTTTCTAGCTGTTTACCTTACCAGCTCTGCTGTAGTTACCCAGCTGTTCGGTAACTCTTCACTGCCACCCAGTGCCTGTCTTAACTCTTCTCTAAACTCCACCTCACAATCACCCTTTTCAGCTTCTACCATTTAATCCTTGGCACTGATCTCCGAGTCCTCCTCCTCTTCTTGATCACCAACGAATTGGTAACTTCCCCTGTTTTGAAGTCCTATCTGTGAGCCAGTTGGCAATCCAGCAGATGACATAGGGGTTTATTGCCAGTTTATTTTCTACTTTGTCTTTGTGGGAAATGGTGTCAAAAGCTTTGGCCATATTGAAGTATGTGGTATGTACCATTGTGACTTCATCCATTGCTACAATGCTTTTAAATAGACATTCAGTAATTGCAAACACAGACAGTAAGTACTATACATTAACACTTTCATTTCCATTTGCTAATTAGATTAGATTCATATGAAATAAAGTCAACTATTACAGTATAAAATATAATTTTGCATTTAGTGGATGTTATACATTGAACATTAAGTATTAGTAGGCTTGTCCAGGGTGCAACAAGCCTTGCGATTAGTGCTTAGAAATTTAAAGAAATGAAAGTGAGGAAATAAATTTGGTAAACAGAAAATGTTAATGCTGTAGTTAAGAGATGGAGTGTTAAAATGTTCAGGGGCAATTATATGTGCACATGACTTTAATAAGGTTTATATTAGAAGTATAGAGGTGGGGATGAGCAGTGACACACAAACCATGTATATGGCTAGGAGATGCTAGTAATATTATAGAGGTATTGGTAAACATTGCTTGTGGGGAGATGGATTCTGAATGAAGAGAAAAGGTTTGATGATATGGTTTCACAGTGTTTCCTCTCCTATCCCAAATGTTTCCTGATAAGTGAGCTGGTAATGTTCAGATATTCCCTAAGGTGCATGCCAGATGAATATGCCTATGTCCTGCCATGGACTGGCACTCATTCCAGGACTGTGTCTGTCTTACACCAGTTGCCTACCAGGACAGATTTCTTGCTCCCTGCACCTTTGAGTCGAATAAAGAGGGCATTAAACATGCATTGTGTGGCAGAAATACAAATTAACTTGAGCTCCCCCAATTCTTGCTGAAAACAACATATTAGTACTTTTGCTAATCATAAACCATTTATATGCTTGGTTTCTGTTTTGTATGCATTCTTTTGGTTTTGTGCAGACACGTCTGAAATTAATTTTTATGTTATCTGTCAGGTAACTGTTTCCTGGGCAACACTTCAGATTTTGATACGACAACAAAATAATGCTTGTCAATCTTATATTATTTCTTTGTAACTTAGTTAAGGCTATGTTTACTGTTTTCTAGCTGACACTCGAATGGTTGGTTGTATTTGGTTTGCCTTTAACACTTCACAATGGTAGAGAAGAGAAATCCAGGAAGAGGTTAACATTTTTGTAGAGGCATAATGAAAACAAGGCATGTCCATATCACCTCTAGGATGCTTGGCAGTCAGGCTTGGAGATTTGTTTCTGGGTGGTATGAGTACTTTGTAATATTTAAACTGTTTACCCTTGTGTGTGGAGTCAGAGTAGCATTATTCTAATATGGCTTTATTTGTAATCACAAAGAATTTACATAAAGACCCTGCATTTATTTTTACTTGTAACAGAGTTATTTGTATTCTTTGGAAGTTTAGTTGTGCAGAAACCGTCCTTTTAAATTCCTTATCAGATCTGTTTTGTCAGTTAATTCTAACAAATCTTTGGCAGGAGTGGTCTCTGTTGTTTTTTTATCTGTCCATATCTGCAGTAAAGCAAACTAAACTAAATATTTTAGGAAATATTTTCAGTGTTTTTTATGTTGTCTGGTGTTGTGTCAACTTGTAAAATCATACTGTAGTAGCAAAGCAGCACCAAGAGCGATTCCACTAAATGTTTATGTACGCGAATACTTAGAAAATATTCCCTCATAAGCCCCCTGAAGTTCAAGTAATGGTGTTATTATTTTATTATCTCAGCTATCACCCTCACATGTTTATCCCTGAAGTGTTAGTGACTTGCTAGTAACTTGTATATTTAGCTGACCAGATGCATTTTTCTGGCTTTGTTTTTATATTTTTGTCCACTTCAAAATGCAACTGCAACAAACTGTACAGATGTAAGGTACATGAACATAAGAACAGGCACTCAGCTTTCCATGCAGATTTTTAAAGCACTAGGTTTATTTCTTATAGGTTCATAGGTTGGTACTAGGCTATCAGAAGGCCTATACAAGCCTAGCCATAAGAATTCCCTGGCTATTTCTTCCCACACTATTTACTTCCCTGGACCCCTGTCTAGCAGGGCGACTGACGTGATCCCCGGGGTGTATTTCCTTTCTCCCATCCAATCGTTAAGGTTCCTTTTGAAGGGGGCCAAAGAGACACTCTGCTTGACATGTATGGGCAATCTATTCCAGAGTCTGGGGAGTATCTGGGTCAGGAACCTATCCCTCCAGCATGTTTTGTTTATTGTGATGACAAGGTTTAGATCCCTGGAGTGTGTGGCTATGAGGGACTGGGATTTCTTTAAATGTAGCATGTCCAACAGCTCTGGGTTTGACATGGCCTTGTATGTTAAGCAGAGATCGCCTCTGAGTAGACGATATGCGACACAGTATAGCTGGAGTTTTTTAAGGCGCTCAGCATAGGGCATCTGCTTTAGGCCTGTGATTCTTTTAGTGAGGTATTTCTGCGGCCTTTCCAGTTGTTGCAGATGTCATGAGGGGTACATACCAAATGGGGCGTTGTATTCTATAATGTGTCTAATGAGGGATGAGTACAGTGGGACAATGACCTCCTTTTTTCTGGATGAAAAGCCCTTAGTAATGAGGTGTGCCACATAGAAGGATTTCCTGACTGTTGTGGCAATGTGGTTATCGAAGGTGAGACCATTGGCCACTTGTGTCCCTAAGTCTGTTATCACACTTTTGGTGTTTAGTGTACTGCCACCTATATGGGAATTCATGGGTAAATTTATTTTCCCAAAGGGAAATACTATACATTTCTTGGCATTGAGCTTGAGCCCATGGCTCTGGCACCAAGCATCTGTTTCTGTAAGGCCCTTTTGTAGAGTATTCACATAATTTGGGGATTCAATAATGGCTCCCAGTTTGCAGTCATCTATGAACTTTGTTAGCCAGAGTTCCTTAGTGTTGGCCTATACTTCAGAGAAGTAGATGCCAAACAAGAGCGGTCCCAGGACTGAACCCTGAGGTACTCCACTTGTTACTTGTCTGGAGCTGGATTTGGAGTTGGCTACTTTTACAGTGTGGGTTCTATCAGTAAGCCAGTTAGCAACCCATTGGGTGATGTAGGGATTAATGCCCAGCTTAGTAAGTTTATCTATGATTCCAGAGTGGGGGATGGTGTCAAAGGCCTTGGCAAGGTCTAGATAGGCTGTGTGAACCACCTTACCCTTGTCCATGGTTCTGGAGACTGATTCAAAGAAGTCAGTCAGGTTCAGGAGACAAGATCGGCCCTTCACAAACCCAAACTGGGTGGGGTCCAGTGTTTGAAGGTAGCCAATGTCTTTGTTTATAAGTTCCATGATAATACGCTCCATGGCCTTGCAGATATGGCTCATCAGACTGATGGGACGGTAGTTTCCCGGATCCAAGGTGGATCCCCCCTTGTGGAGTGGGATAACTGTAGCTCTGTGCCACTCAGTGGGCATGAAGCCTGAGATGAGGCTATGATTAAACATGATACAGGTGAGGTGCCAGTTCATTTTGTAGTTCATGTAGTAGACAGCCCGGAATGTCATCTGGTCCCATGGATGCTGTATTCTTAGCTTTGGAGAGTGCGTTTTTTACCTGTGTGGCTGTTATTACTGGAATTTGGCAATTTTCCATTATTGAGATGGGCCATTTAGGGGGTGAGAGGGGGTGAGATTGGCACTGAATCGGTCTGCCAGGATATTGGCAATGTCCTTGGGATCAGTATATTTAATGCCATTTTGTTTTAGCTCAGAGCAGATCTAAGCATTGTCATTTAGATTCTTGACATAGCTATAGAATGCCTTGTGGTTGTCTTTGGAATATTTGGCAATTTTATTTTCGTAACTAGCTTTGGAGGATTTTATGAGGGATCTCAGCTTCTTACTGAGGCTGGTAAGGGAGATTTTTGCATCCTGGAATTTTCCTCTTTTCTGCAACAGTTTCTTCCTTTTATTGTAAAGTTTGTTTATAGCAGGGGACCATCAGATTGGCTTCCTTTTTTTGGAGTAGAGAATCTTGGTTCTATTTGGGATGGCACGATTCATGCATGAGTGGATGTGCTCGTACACTGCCTTAGTGTAGGATTCAGCAGTCGAACTTTCAGTTCCCGTCTGCATGGGTATCATGATGTTTGTTACTTCTGACTTGAGTAGCATGAAGATGGCTTTGGAGAAGATTTTTATGGAGGTTTCCTTACTGGGGGTTGGGGTGGGGGTGGGATGTGGATGTTAAGGGTGATTAGCTTATGGTCAGACCTGACTAACGAGGGGGTGACCATAGGTGTGGAGCATCGATTTCTCATGTTGGTAATGACCAGGTCTAGGATGTTGGAGCCCCAGGTAGGACTATGGATTAGTTGATCCAGGGCACTGGAATTTATGAATTCCAAGAACCACTGGGCAAAGGTGTTGGTACCCGAGTAGTTTTCCCAGTTAATGGCAGGGTAGTTGAAATCACCCAGTATTAGGGTGTTTGGTTGTATATTAATATTTTCCAGTATGTTTAGAAAGGTGTAGTGAGAATCTTGGGGCATGGTGGGGGATCTGTAGCAAGCTACAATTTGGATTGCAGTCTTACCTAGTGTTAGTTGCACCTGGAGAATTTCAGACGCATTGTGTTGGGCAACAAGCCTGGTGGTGTAAATATCCTTGGTGAATATTGACACTCCTCCACCTTTAGTGTTTCGGTCTTGGTTTAGTGTCTTTATTATTTATTTATTTATTTATGATTAATTTGTCATCTGAATAAGTGGATTAATCACAAGCAAGATCTTTTTCTGCATGACTATACTTCTCAACTTTTTAGTGCAATAATTCTGAGCAATGTCAAAAATAACATGGAGGCAAAAGCCCAAAATCAGGGACAGATTGTAAATATTGAAACCCAAAATTAGGGACAGATTGTAAATATCGAAGCTCAAAATCAGGAACAGATTGTGAATATTGCTCTTATAAATGTAGAAGGTTGATGGAATAACAGGTTTTACATCAGAATGTGTTTCCGAAAAATATTAAGTCTGAAATTCAAATGTCTGTCATGATTTTGTGACTTCAGTTTTCATGAGTTACAAGAAAAACACAAATTTAATGAGGAAAAAATATAAAGCAAAAACCTGGACATTTTGTGAAATTCTGTACAATTGAAAGGTATGTGACATATCCTAACCTGATTGTATTCAGGAAGAAGCATGCCATTCCACGTTTTACTAATTAATTTGTTAAAACACACATGATTAATATAAATATTCATATAGTGAGATATCTGCTAGTGTGTTTTACTGCCAGTCTGGAATGTGTATGCTGCATTTCTTATCCCATTTCTACATTTTTCAGATTTTTGAAATCCTTGGTAATAGGTCAGGTTTTCATTCAAATGTATTATTTTCTGTAAGTAATAAAATAATTTCTTGCAGGTTGAAATACTATAAAAGTGAAATGTCTTGCAGTTGAGAATAATTCCTTCAGAAGATCAGTGCATACATAAAAGCCACATGACTTGCGAAAAGGAGTCTAACTGAAAACACAACATGCATGGTATAATGTGGGAGGGGATCCTTGTTTGTTGCCCGAAAGTTAGTTCCTCAAAAATGAAGTAACATAAGGCAAAAGGAATGACTTACATTTTAAACTGCTCTCTTTTTCCCTTGTGGAGGTTAAACCCTCACATTTCCAATGCAGTGGTTTTGTTACCCTAATTTAACAAACGCAAAAGAATTAACTGTAAAGTCACTGCACGTAGGACAAGGGATTTCTGACATTTTGTTTTTGAGGATAAGAATTAAAGTAGAAAGTTTATGCTTATTCCTTGCCTCCTTCATATCAGTCCAGCAGCCCATCACCCACTTGGCTGCTCAGTATATTGTTCCAACTTATGCCACATAAGTCAATTTAATTTATAAAATAATAATTGACTTGTTAAGTCAACGGTTATCTGATGTGTGATTACAGCACTGCCTCCTTCACAGTTAGACTAATAGACTGCACAAAATACCCCACCCTCTCTTTGGGAATGAACAGGACAATGGTTTCTGCTCCTTCACACCCCTGCCAAACAGGCTTTTGCCCAGTGCCTGAGCAAGTAACCTAACTCAGGATCTCTGAGTTGTAGTTGGGGCTTCCTACTTCTCTGCTAGTGAAGTAGAATGTTTGCATGTTTTATTTATTTTTTCTTTATTTTTATGCCAAGTGTAGATTTGGGTTCATGGAGGTTGTTCCGTATATACTGTATGAGTCTATGTTCACATGTCAAAGAAACACTTAATTGAACAGCTGTTCCACAAACATTAATCCCCAAACCTCGCTTTCATCAAAGAGTGAAATCGTCATATAAAAAAGAATTAAAAGGTAATAGTTGGCCAACAACAAGGAAGTAACCCATGAAGGTGGGGGGGGGGGCTGCATCCTCTACCCCCCCCAACAATACATACCATCTCTGAGATTGTACAACATCAGAAAAAAGGGCACATTTTAACAGGTTTTGTTTAGCTTACCCTATACAGTGTGGTACGTCCTTGTTGTTGGCCATTTATTACCTTTCAGTGATTTTTTTTTACGATGGTTTCACTCTTTGATGAAAGCAATGTTCACAGATTACTGTTCGTGGAATACCTGCTCGATGAAGTTTTTCTTCGATGTTTGAACCTAGATTCATACTGTATGAAGCTGAATTCCCTTTCAGTGCTGGAGTTCATCTATGATTTTGATACTTATAATAATCCAGCACTTGCTGCAGTGGTGGTGCTGCGGTAGCGTTGTCACCTCACAGTAAGACGTTGTCCTGTTCGATTCTCAGCTAAAGCGTCTTCTGTGTGGAGACATGCGTAAATGGGCGTACCTTCATTGGAGGTTGTGCATCAGGCCTGGCAAGTCGGTACGTAAAAATCTACTGCCAATCATTAGCAGACTGGAGTTCCGCTGTGGCGACCCCTTACCGGGAAAAGCCGAAAGATACAACATAATTATCCAGTACTTGCATTAATGTAGCAGGCATAAGTGGGTCTATATTACGTTGTCGAAAGGAGTTTTCATCAAACGCCTTTTCATCAACACACAAACATTGAACTACCAAAACTCTGAACGAACACCCACTTCAGCGAATTTTTTCCTGGGGGAAAAATTGCTTTGCCAACCAAAAACAAACTGTCAGACCCCCCCCCCCCCAACTAAATATACCAACTCCAAGATCGCTCTACAGTGGAAGAAAGGGCAAACTCCTGATGACGGCCAAGTGATTCTTTTTTCCATGGAAAAAGTTCGCTGAAGTGGACATTTGGAGTTTTGGTAGTTCAATGTTTACGTGTCGATGGAAAGGCGTTTGATGAAAATGCCTTTCAACAGTGTAATATAGACCTGCATAAGCTTATTTTGTTTTATAAACATTTGTAATACATTTGTAAAGCAGGGTAAAACAGGAAGCTGTTTAATCCCTCCAGCCATAACTAGAGTGTCAGTACATACTGTATGTCAGCATGCGCTGAGATTCATTGCTCCAGACAGAATTCTCCTCAGCAGATGTTCTGCACAAATCGTACTCTCAGAGGTTTATTTAACTCCTACCTAGGATTTTGATGGTAAGGGTAAGTATGGTAACAAACTATCATTTGGGCCACTTGGGCTATTTCTCTGTAATGATAAAGGTATGCCAAGAGGCCCTAATTTAAAGAGGCTCTAATTGTATCCCCAGTGGTACATGTATTACTTCTGTTCGCCCATTCCCTATTACTGTTAGTGCAGAATCAGAACATTTCACAGAATAAAGCTGATTACATACTTTGTACATTATGGGAATGTACAACTAAAAAGTCACTTTGCTTGTTTACATTTCATCTTTTCTGATTGAGATTAGGTAGAAGTTAAGTAATTGCAGCTGAGAGGACTGAACCTTCGACTATTGTTTGATTACTGAGTATTAGGAAGCTACCCTTCAAGGAAACTGCTAGCTTTAGTTATGACCTAGGGAGACCTCCTTCCTGATTCCATACCTCTCAATCTGTTAGTACAAGAAATCGGGACAGAGATAAAAATAATGGGGTGATAAAGGCCCAAAATAGGTAAAACATTTAAATATTGCTATTATAAACTTTAAAAGTTGATAGAATAAAAGGGTTTCTTTAGCATGCATTTTCTGAAGGATATAAAGTCTGAAACTCAACTGTCTGTCATTATTTAGTGACTTCAATTCTCAATGAATTACCACAAAACCACAAATTTTATGAAACAGACCAAAGCTATACAGTAAAAATCTGGACATTCTTAAAAAATCTGAACAGTTGAGACTTATGCTCAGATCACAACTGTTCACACTACTAAAATCAAAACTTTCTCCCCACTAGCATCCAGACTAATAAGGGACTTCCCAAGCCACAGCGTTAGAAACCTTGAACATTTTGCACCCTCATTACCAATCTACTCAAATTAAACTCCATTGCACTAATTACTGCTTTTCCGTACTATAAAAAACAAGCTCAAGTGTACCTTCACAGTTGAGAAACTGTTAAAACCAAAATTTAATGAAAAATAAAAAAATGTGTAGATAAAAACTAATAAATGGAACACGAACTACCAAAACCCGATGATAGCTCTCGCTCCATTTATTGGTTTTTATCTACGCATTTGTTTATTTTTCATTAAGTTTTGGTTTTAACGGTTTCTCAGCTGTGAAGGTACACTTGAGTTTATTTTTTATTGTCTGTCTTTTCCTCTGTGTACCAATTGTGGTTCTTAGAGTTATTGCTTAGCTTTTCCATACTAGGTTGCAGTATCTGCTAATTCATATAAACCTCACTTAAAAACACACCCTCTTATCCAAAATTCCATTCTCAGCTGAAAATGCACCTCCTGAAAATGGTACAACATCAATGTAATATCTGAAATCACATAAACTAATCAAGCAATAAACTCCCTCTTACTTACACCTTTCCTATTCCCTTGCGTTAACCACCTCCATACTTAAAATTCTCATCATACTAACGCTCTGTTACAGTACTTCAGATGGTAGGTCTGTATTGTAAGCAGTCTCAGCCATTTATATAACCCTCTGTTGAAAGACAGAATAATTTATATACAACTGTCTGTAACAATGCAATGCATGGCTTATAAACCTGCTCACCTGTCTCTAGGATTCTGCAGAAGTTGCTTATATATGTATTTATCTCAGTTACTATATATTCTCAACAATTTTATAATTATACATACTTTACCCCATGAGATGTATCTCTGTTATTGCCAAACTGCAATGCTTATTTGGGCTGAGAATGAAATTGACTATCCTGATCAGCTCACTATGCTGGTTAACAAATTCAAATAAACAGTAAAAAAGACGAAGCCAAGTTATGAAGTAAACGCACCAGAGCAAATGTCCAGAAAAAAACGTAAACTCCTAATACTGCTAAAACCACACTGAAGGAGCAAAAAAACACTGTCAAATCCAGTATATATCCAATTATTGTAGGTAAGCGCTTTATACTTTATATATCGATTTATACTGGATTTTACATTGGTTTTTTGCTCCTTCAGTGTGGTTTTAGCAGTATTAGGAGTTTACGATTTTTCTGGAAATTCAAATGTTGTTGTGTCTTTCGGCTTATCCCGGTTAGGAGTCACCACAGCGGAACTCCGGTCAGCTAATGTTTGGTAGTGGATTTTTACGTGCCAAGTTACCAGCCCTGACGCACAACCTTCAACGAAGGCACGCCCATTCATGCATGCCTCCACACAGAAGACGCTCTAGCTGAGAATCAAACGTGACAATGTCTTGTTGTGAGGCGACAACGCTACGGCAGCACCACTACCACGGATTTTTCTGGAAATTCAAATAAATAATTAAATTAATTAAAGATGTGGCACTCCTTTGTCATAAAGAAATTACCCATCCCACAGTGTAGCAAACAGCATAACAGGTAATGGGCCAGCTGCCTTAAAGTTTGCTTTTTTTTTTTTTTTAGTCAGAACGCTAAAGGCTTAGGAAGCAGAAACCCTCAATCTGCTTACCAAAGCAGGTTATCCAAATTATCACTAATGAAAATACAGTGAGATATGTGCAGTGCATTTTACATGAACATGTTTGTAACACTGAGAACTAAGCGATGCCAATGAAAGCACACATTAAAGGACCTGCATACTGTAATGTAGAGACGAAAGTCCAATATTCTTCTTATAAAATGCAGTCGACTAAATTGTGAAACAAAACTGCAAAATAAATAAAAGCAAGCCAGTTGTTACCTTTTATTGGCAGTGGGATATTTATGATAATTTCGGCTGTAGATGTTTATTGATTGTGTTAACCAGAGCAGTAATGTACCAGTATAACATAAATTACTCAGTGATTGCAAATTAAAATGACACTATCATTCTATGAACTAAATTGATTTTATGTTCTTTGAATGAAACTGGTGCTACACCATAATTAAATCATTACACTAATGTACTGTGTAATCAGGTTGTGCAATGCTATTAAGTTTGAGCCGAGTCAAAATGGAACATTAACGCTGTCAAGTAGTGGAACATAATTTTGGCATGAAAGGCATTATGTTAACAGGCTGTATTCCTTGAAATGGATACTACATTTCTGCGCTTCATTTGCTATGTGGATCAGAATTTTTTGAGGACATTGGCTTAAAGTTGTACTTACCCCCCTCTCTGTCACTTGTTAGTAAGTTGGAACTCATATTAATGCTGCCCTCTGGGTCAGCCCGCCTGGGCTTTATAGTACAAAATATTATCCCTGCCTGAAACTACTCATGCACATGGCATTATCACCAGGGTATAATAAGCTTATAGTTACAGTACTTAAATAATCACCTGACAGAGTCAGATTCACCTTGCATGCAAAGTTAGAAAATGTTATTGCCTTCATATTTTCATTTTATAATTTATTAAATTACTACACCTTGAAACAATCACTGGTGATTTGTGTGTTAGGCTGTTAGCAAATCTTTGGTTATAAGTTATATTAACTGGCTTAAAAATGTGTGTGTTTGCACATTTTACGTATCGTGCAACACTGCGAGGCTACAGTTAAACTATTCCAGGTGCCAGAAAGTCTGCTTTTCAAATTTTCCCTTAGAACTAGCTGGCTTCTCAGTAGTAGCAGTAAAATTTGAACCCCTGTGACTAGCACTTGCACTAGAACCTGCTGGAAAGCACTAGGAAACCTGAAACTGATACAAGCACTCAACTCTCCTTGTCAATAAGGAGAAATTAATCAAAGGCACTAAACAGCCTATAATTGCAAAGTACCTTGCAAAGGTAAGGGAAAACAGCTCTTAAACTTTACAAAAAAAGCACCTAAACAGGCATGTCCAAAGGTCAGCTTCCGGTGATTTCTCCTGTCCACCTGGTGAATCTGGGCATACTGGGGCAATGCTGCAACTGCCTCATGTACACAGACAATCCTCTCCTCCTACCACCTAACACTACAACCGCGAGAGATGCACTTACATAGCCAAACTGGCAGCAAAGCTCTCTCCAGCCAAGACTGTGCTAGACAGCCAAGAGGAGAAGGTTAACACCTGCACTACACCTCAAGCAACTCATAGTCCTTCAAAACCCACACCATCAACACCCACACATAGCAACACTAAACCCACATATGCGGAGGCCTTTAACAATAACCTGCCCAAGCAACAAGGACCTCCAAAGCTGAAATGCAAACAAACACCAGTCACAACCAAAGTGACACATAGCTCACAACATCAGTGTGCCACCCAACAACAGCCCCTAAGGGCAAGACAATGTACCCAACACTTTAGTCGTAGGTGACTCTATAGTCAGGCACACTGATGTCCCACTCACCAGGCTGAACAAGGAGCAAATTACAGTCAGTTGCCTGTCGGGTGCTAGGATCCGCCACATAATGCATGCACTCAAGTCACTCCACAACAAGTACAAATACGACTCTGTCATTGTCCATGCTAGAGTGAATGACTTGAGACGTACCTCCCTGGACTACATGAAAAGAGACATGGAAGAGCTCTTGGATCATGTCGCCCAGGCAGGCATGACCCTAGCCCTGAGTTGCATCCTGCCTTCGCCCAGAATGATACCACAGTATAAGGACAAAATGACTGACTTCAACAATTGGCTAAGCTTCTGGTGTAATTCAAAGAGGATCCAGTATTTGTCTGCCTGGGAAGACATGATCGACAAACCACGATGCTTTGCCAGAGATGGTCTGCACCTGTCACCCCTGGGATTCAGGTTACTGGCTAAAGCTCTTGCCACCCCTATAGTGCCTTTTTTAGGCAAGGTTCAAAGGATAAAACCACCACCGTAACAGATACAAGCATGCAAAATCTGAAGGTAATGCTACTCAATGCTAGAAGTCTAAACCTCAAAATGCACTCTCTTGAGACACTCCTAAAAATGGAGAACATCGATATCTGTGCAGTAACTGAGACCTGGCTCAAGGCTTCAGAGAGCACCCCTGCAATACCAGACTACAACTCTTACCACACTTTTCGGCCACAAAACCAAGACCGAAACACTAAAGGTGGAGGAGTGTCCATATTCACCAAGGATATTCACACCTCCAGGCTAGTTGCCCAACACAATGCATATGAAATTCTCCAGGTACAACTAACACTAGGTAAGACTGCAGTCCAAATTTTAGCTTGCTACAGATCCCCCACCATGCCCCAAGATTCTCACTACACCTTTCTAAACATACTGGAAAATATTAAGATACAACCAAACACCCTAATACTGGGTGATGTCAACTACCCTGCCATTAACTGGGAAAAAAACTCCTTTTCCCAACGGTTCTTGGAATTCATAAATTCCAACGTCCTGGATCAACTAATCCATTGTCTCGCCAGGGGCTCCAATATCCTAGTCCTGGTCATTACCAACATGGGAGATAGATGCTCCACTCCAGTGGTCACCCCCTCATTGGTCACATCTGACCATAAGCAAATCACCCTTGACATCCACATCCCACCCCCACCCCCCAGTAAGGAAACCTCCTTAAAAAACTTCTCCAAAGCCAACGTCATGCTGCTGAAGTCAGAAGTGACAAACTTCACAACACCCATGCAGATGGGATCTGAAAGTTTGACTGCAGAATCCTACACTAACGCACTGTACGAGCACATCCACTCGTGCATGAATCGTGCCATCCCAAATAGAACCAAGATGCTCTTCTTCAAAAAAAGGAAGCCAATCTGGTGGTCCCCTGCTATAAAAAAACTATACGACAGAAGGAAGAAACTGTTGCAGAAAAGAGGAAAATCAGAGGATGCAAAAAACTCCCTCACCAGCCTCAATAAGAAGCTGAGATCCCTCATAAAATCCTCAAAAGCTAGTCACGAAAATAAAATTGCCAAAGATTCCAAAGACAACCACAAGGCATTCTATAGTTATGTCAAGAACCTAAATGGCAATGCTCAGATCTGCTGTGAGCTACAACAGAATGGCATTAAATATACTGATCCCAAGGAAATTGCCAATATCCTGGCAGATTGACTTAGTGCCAACTTCACCCCCCTCTCACCCCCTTAAGGGCCCATCTCAATACCAAAAGATTGCCAAATTCCAGTAATCACAGCCACACAGGTAGAAACCGCACTCTCCAAAGCTAAGAATACAGCATCCAAGGGACCAGATGACATCCCGGGCTGTGTACTACATGAACTACAAAATGAACTGGCACCTCACCTAAGTGTCATGTTTAATCATAGCCTCACCTCAGGCTTCGTACCCACTGAGTGTTGCACAGCTACAGTTATTCCACTCCACAAGGGGTGATCCGCCTTGGATCCCAGGAACTACCATCCCATCAGTCTGACAAGCCTGATCTGCAAGGGCATGGAAGGCATTGTCATGGAACTTATAAACAAAGACATTGGCAACCTTCAAACACTGGACCCCACCCAGTTTGGGTTTGTGAAGGGCCGATCTTGTCTCCTTAATCTGATTGACTTCTTCGAATCAGTCTCCAGAGCTGTGGACGAGTGTAAGGCAGTCTCCACAGCCTATCTGGACCTCGCCAAGGCCTTCATCACCATCCCCCACTCTGGAATCATAGATAAACTTACTAAGCTGGGCATAAATCCCTAATCACTCGATGGGTTGCCAACTGGCTTACTGACAGAACCCAGACTGTAAAAGTAGCCGACTCCAAATCCAGCTCCAGACAAGTGACAAGTGGAGTACCTCAGGGTTCAGTCCTGGGACCACTCTTGTTTGGCATCTACTTCTCTGAAGTACAGGCCAACACTAAGGGACTCTGGCTAACAAAATTCACAGATGACTGCAAACTGGGAGCCATTACTGAATCCCCAAATGATGTGGGTATTCTACAAAAGGGCCTTACAGAAACAGATGCCTGGTGCCAGAACCATGGGCTCAAGCTTAATGCCAAGAAATGTATAGTTATCCCCTTTGGAAAAAACATGTACCCATGAATTACCACATAGGTGGCAGGACACTAAACATCGAAAGTGTGATGATAGACTTAGGGACACAGGTGGACCGTGGTCTCACTTTCGATAATCACATCGCCACAACAGTCAGGAAATCCTTCTATGTGGCACACCTCATCACTAAGGGCTTTTCATCCAGAAAAAAGGAGGTCATTGTCCCACTGTACTCATCCCTCATTAGACCCATTATAGAGTATAATGTCCTGTTTGGTAAGTAACTCACAAGACATCTGCAACAGCTGGGAAGGCTACAGAAATACCTCACTAAATGAATCACAGGCCTAAAACAGGTGCCATATGCTGACCGTCTAAAAAAACTCCAGCTATACTCTGTGGCATATCGTCTACTCAGAGGTGATCTCTGCTTAACATACAAGGCCATGTCAAACCCTGAGCTGTTGGACATGCTCCACTTAAGGAAATCCCAATTCCTCAGAGCCACACGCTCCAGGGATCTAAACCTTGTCATCACAATGAACAAAACATGCTGGAGGGATAGATTCCTTATCCAGAGACTCCCCATACTCTGGAATAGACTGCCCATACATGTCAAGCAGAGCACCTCATTGGCCCTCTTCAAAAGGAGCCTTGATGATTGGATGGGAGATAGGAAATTCACCCCAGGGATCATGTCAGTCGCCCTGCTAGACAGGGGTCCAGAGAAGTAAATATTGTGGGAAGAAATATCCATGGCTAGGCTTACATAGGCCCTAGGGCCGATAGCCTAGTACCAACCTATGAACCTATTCCATTACATACTAAGCAAATCTGCTCAACTGCTTAGAGGAGAGGCTTAGTATAGTATTTCATTGGTGCAGTCTGTGTGACTACCATTTCCAAGGGCTACCTGTAATTTTTCTATCCATTACAATTTTTAAGAGTAACAGCTTCCATTAAAGCTGGTTGCAGTGTGTGCACTCGCATGTGTGTGTGTGTTTGTGTGTGTGTGTTTGTGTGTGTGTGTGTGTGTGTGTGTGTGTGTGTGTGTGTGTGTGTGTGTGCGCTGTGGCAGAGGAGATAGAATAATTTTGTTTACCAAGAAGGGCAAATTTTTCCTAGTATAGTTTAAAGGTCTGGAGTATGCATATCATTAGACTGCTAAAGAAAGGGCTAGAATGCATTTGCCAAAGCTGTCACTCATGTTTGGGTAATAACATCAAGGTAAGGAGTGGAGTTGATTTTCTATTTCACCACCACAATTTATTTTTATGCTGATTTCAGGTAAGTGTCTTTAGAGTTAAAGAGGCAGGAAATGGACATCTGTAGTCTCCCCTTGGGCTTAGGGGACACTGAGTCTAATTACAGCTATTGATTTGAGGGTAAGAGATCAGATAAACTAATTTAAGTGACACAATGGAACACATGGGTTTAGAACATTTTTTTGGTATATTTCATTTTGTCAATAGTCTCATTTATTGAAAAACTTTGTGTGTGTGTGTGTGTGTGTGTGTGTGTGTGTGTGTGTGTGTGTGTGTGTGTGTGTGTGTGTGTGTGTGTGTGTTTAGGTCTCCACCAATGGGTGAAAGGGGGTAAAACTCCTGTTAAGAAATTTGGATGACTAAATTACATCATTTCTGTTTCCCTCCATGACTTTTCAATCTTTGAGTTAGAAAATTTACAGATATGGTAATGTGTGGATGTAAGTGGCCTTGACTGACCCCCATCCTTCAGAAATGCTGTTTTAGTATTTTTCTGTTTTGGTCAGCGATGTGCACTGGTGCCTATTTTTCAGTGGCATTTGTTTCAGAGGCAGTTGCTTTGCGATGTTGCCGTTTATCCACTAAGTTTAACTCATTACTGCTGTTTCTAAGGGTCTATATCATATGAGCGAATCACACAAACTGCGAACGCTCATAATATCGAATGTACCAGACCTCGAACTTCCTATTGTGGGGGGGCTGCACTCCCCACACCCCCTGTTAAATATAGATTTCAACTCCAAGATTGCACTACAGTGAGGAAAGGGCAAATATCCCATTCCTCACTGTACCGGGATCTCAGAAAAAGCACTTCGAGGTCCAGTACGTTCGATATTATGAGCATTCGCAATTTGTGAGATTCGCTCATATGATATAGACTTGTTTAAAAGTAATTCCATTAACTTTCTCAAAGCAAAGCCAAAAAAAATCAGCTGTATGCTTTGGTTATCTCTTTTTCTGCTCATGAACTATTAATTTCTGTTTCTTCATTTGTTACACAGGCATGCACATGTTTATAAGGAATAAAAATGAACACTATATTTGTCTCATATTTTTGGAAAGGGTACATTCAAATAAGTATTGTTTTATTCTTTCTCGTTATATATTGACACAAAGTAATAGTCGTTACTCATTGTATATTGTAGTTGAAAGCTATATTGATTAAAGATGTATTTGATGTGAAGAAAGGAACACTTAGCCCAAAGAACAAAAACAAACAAAAAAAATCCAAGTAATCCTCACCAAAGTAACTGATATCTCCAGGACATGGGAAGCCAGTGTTACACAGTGTAACTTCTAAGAGTTTTCTAAGGCCTCTGCAAATAAAATCTAGAATCCCTACAGATGAAACAAGAATGCCTGTATGTATATCTGTAAATTCCCTGATGTTTTTGTCTGTATTTCTAGTGTTATCTCCTGACACATCTGTTTCATATTGACCCAGTTCTATTCAGGCTCTAGGAGTAACCCATACTGTATTGATTGCTATGTTTAACATGTATTTTGTTTTGTCTATAATACTCTGTCTGCATTGAAGTTAATGTATATTGCTTTAGCCATAACTGGAATTTGTTTCTGCCACGTGTAATATCCTCTGCTCATTACATGTGGCATCCCTGTGTATTCCTTGTTTTTTTCTTGACTTTTAATGATGAGATTTTCCTCTTCGGGCACAATGCTGTCATTTCCTATCTGCCAGTGTTTACTGTTTGTCACATAATATTGTTTGGCAAAATGTGCTGAAAACCCATTCCCCTTAGAATAACAATATCTTCCCTTTCTAAAAATGTGATTAGTCACATGGTTTAGTATCCACTCATTATTCTATTTGTTTTTATCAGTCAGTTAATTAATCAATTAGTTTATATATTTGCTATTTGATAAAAAGGGTAGGTGGACTGTTCAACTGACCCTTTTCAACCATGACCCAGGATCTAGAGGAGCAGGGGTACAATACAGGGAAGCAGACACACAAATTAAGAAATCCACAGCTATTGCTAGGTCAACAGTCACCCTAGGTGGCTGCTCTGGTGGTATAGAGGGATAAAGCCCTAACTACTGCTCCGGTGACCTGGATTTGATTAGTGGCCAGGTGACTGATAGACGTCTGACCATCCTGGGTGGGATGGTCGTCATTGCTGCTGCTTCCTAAGGGAAGGCCTGGTCGAAAGAGGGTAGTTGTCTTGGATGTAGTTGACAGTGATGGGGTGGGGGTTGGTTAAAAGGTGTCAGTAGTGCCTAAAAGAAAAAAAAATGGATGGAAACATAGCCACTGAGCTCTTAGGCTGCCTTTGTGATCTACAACTGGCCCCAGAAATACTGGAGTAAATTCTGGGGGGTGGTGGGCCAGGAGTGGACGTGGGTCACTGAGTGCTGGGCCAGTAGGATGAGTACTGACAAGGACCAAAAAAAAAAAAAACAGTCACACTAGTTGATGCCTAGTTGGTGCCCCCACCTTAGGAAAAAAATCCACCAGAGTTAAAGACCAAATCTAAGAGTTGTGGACAGAAGAAAGCTACTTACAATACACATGCACACACACTGCAAGCAATCTTTGAAATGATTTAAGCAATCATGGCCTCAGTATCTGCTGTATAAATACTGCTTACAGTCTTACAGTTCAAAGGACCAATCAGACCTGCATTTTACAACACAAATTGCACGAAAGGACCAATCAGACCTGCATTTTACAACACAAATTAAACCGAAGGACCAATCAGACCTGCATGTTATAACACAAATTGCAACAAAGAAACAATGAACAACTGCATTTTACAACACAGATGTCACCATTATCTGAAGAAAAGGCAACTAAGCAGCCACTATTGAAGTGATGTCTGCTTAAATGATTACAAAAACTGCTGGCAGGAACTAAATGACACCTGTTTTACAGTACCAATAGTGCCCCCCAGACAGTTTGCACCCAGGACAGTCAGCTGTTCACCCCATTCTAGTTATGGATTTAAGGATAACAATGCATATTATAACAAGATTATGTATGTTATCTATGCACATTTGATATCTACAAACTGATATTTACTGCAATGCATTTAAGCTATTTTATTTCTTTACTGCAGGTATTTAGATGAAGTTGACACAGTTACATGACTGTCATAATTTCTTAGTCTTGTTAGCCAGTAATAGTGAGTATGGTCAAATCTTTCTGTGCTAATGGGAAAGTGCAGTGTTTTGTAGTACCCTCCCTTCTCCAAGATATTTCAATCTTGGAGTTAGTACATGCAGGTAGTGGGGGGGGGGGTGCCGCCAATGTTTTTGCTTGAAAAACATAAATGTGAGTTCTGGAATTTGCTGTTTTATTTACTTATCAGTTTATATTGTGGTTACAGTTCTTTGAAGTTGGATTTGAAGCCATTCATAGTTTGTTGTTTCATTGCATCACAGGGAGGAACAGTTAACATTCTAACAATTTGTTTTCATTGTTTTAAGAATCACTTCATGTTGCATTTGTTTGACACGCTACATAATTATTATATCTTCCACTGATGTTCAGTGGTACCCCATTTTTCTGTCACCATGCTAGTATAAAATCCCTTATCTGTAAGTAAATGTTCCTCTCACCTCCGGGACATGGAACCTGAAACAGACTTCCTAGGTCATTGCCTTTGACAGCATGTCTTATATCCACTCTACTGTGACATGGAATGTACAGTCCTCCTTTGCTTACTTCATCTCATTGGTTGAAAGGTTACATGGCAGCATAGTGCTCCCCTCATTGGATGAAATGTTACACGGCAACATAGTGCTGTCCTCATTGGTTGAAATATTACACGGCAACATAGTGCTGTCCTCATTCTGCATATCTGCAGATGCCACAGTACTGATCTCTGAAGACAGTGTTTTTTTTTAATGTCTCAAGTGGCAAACACATTGAATAATTTATTTGTAAATTTCCTACCATGTATCTCCGTGGCATAGTGGGATACAGTTCTGACTGAGGTCCAGATAATCCAAGACTGAATAGTGGATCAGGAATCTGTTGCTGTTGGTAGGAGGAGGGGAAGGAATGAAAAGGAGAATGCCTGCCCAACTTTCACAGTTGGGGAGGGGGCTGGAGATGGTGTGGTCACTACGTACCACTAGGTGACTATGGTGTAGACCAAAGGGGGACCAACAGAAGCCAAGATGAAAGATGAGTTGGTTGGGATGAAATTCCCATTCCTCATCCCAGGACAAGGGTCCTCCCATTAACCCCACCTAGATGTCAGCCGTTGAGATAACACTTGCATGCAGAATAGGATATGCCAACATCATAACCATCTCAGACCACAAAAAAACAGCACTGTTAGTTCTTTGTCCATTCCACTTCTCCATAAACTCTCATGCCAATAAGGTGGCGCTTACAGTCCATTATTGGACAGGGCATATAAATATCAGTGTAACTCTCTACAAATGCATGCTGTGGATGTTGGCTTTAGGGAGATGTGGTGCTGCAACAACAGACAAATCTGCAACTCTGAAACCAACTTAAAATAAATTTGCTTCATGTACATGATATTACTTCCCCTTCCAGGCTTTAAATGCATTTTGTTTGGTGCTTCTTTGTTTTGTTGCTTTTTAATTCATTTTTACTTTCCCTTATCGAAGTCGGATGTATAAGACCAAATGTATCACAAATGATCTTACTTTAGATGAATAGTTTTCCAAAACAGTCAATTTACTATAGTGGGGATACTGAATCCCCCCAATTGTGAGGGCTCTGTCCTTACAACCCAGTCTCGAAATGCTGTGTCAAAGGTTTCACAGTCATAGAGGAAAGGAAATTACTTCTCTTTTGATATCACTCTAATCCCCTCCTTACCTCTCTTCAAACAAAAAATCAAAATGTACTTCCAAAATCACTGGCTCTGCTCCTGTAGGACTCCTGACTGACCTTCTTCTTTCCCCCTACACTACTAGAATCTTTACACTATACTTATTTACTATACTTATTCCTTCTTCTTATTGCCCTGTTGCTCTCCTCTTATGCTCCTACCCTCTCCTCCTTTTTCTCTCCCCTGTCCTCTTTTCCATCTTCTTACCTTTTTCCTCACTAGACTATTGCTTCTTTCTCTCTTCCTCCTTTGTATTTCTTCTGTAATTCCCTTCTTATCTCCCGTTCTACTTTTTCTCTCCAACGGATTATCGAAAATATGTTGCTAATCTTGACGTTTTGTAATGCTTCTATTGAACAACTATATTTTGTGTGTGTTCCTTAGGTATTTTGTTTTTCGTGTTACTAAATGTATATTCTTTTTGTACTGAATTTATTTTATAATTTGTCTCCTTGTAATTTAGTATCTGTGGAGCTTTTCTCCCCAGGCCTCTACTGAAAATGGACATACATCCAGCTAGACTAGCCCGGTTAACAAATGTAAAATAAAATAAATAAAATAAAAAATTTCTGCAACCTAGGAGGTAGCATATTTAAAGATTAGAGGTGTGGAAGCAGAGTCCTCCCCCCAGTAAGTTCAGGGTTTGCAGCTCCTCTGAAAAGCACTTTAAAATGCCTTTCTTTTCCATGGAATGTGTGGCAGTCATCTAGTATGTAAATATCTTGGGGCTGTTAGTCTTGGAACTGGGGAAATGTGGTTCAGGACTGCAACAATGGAGCCTTTATGGATAAATAAAGGATGTGGTTTATCAACTGCATCTGACCTGAATTAATCAGGGCTCTGCCTTTCATCAAAATGGGCTATTCTTAAGGATGGAGACAACACAGAAAAGCTAATCTGAGAAGGGACTGAGAAAAGGATATATTTTTGCTGTATCTAGAAGAATTTAATCATTTTATTTGTTCATTTATTTATTTTCTGGGCTAAGCTTATTTTACATTTAAATGGCTTGTTTTATCAGCTCTAGTCATCTTTCCCAACTTATTAGATAACATATTTTACTGAAACTTATTTAAAAATCTTGTCTAATCATAGCTGTCAACTTCTTTGCTGAACGATCAGTGACCAAGCCAAAATAATTTGGGAGAAAGGTCCAGTACTAGGTGCAGTGTTTAAATATTGTCTGATTCACTTGGGACTTTAATAGAGCAACAAGTTGCCCATCAACATTCAGTTTCTGCAGAATATGAATCATATACCTCTGTTGTTGGGCATTATCAACTGACTGTAATCCTCAGGGATTTACCAGAAAATCAGAAATTTTAAAAGGGACAGAGCAAACATATGAGGCAAAATTAGGGGCATCCTGGAAAGTCAGGAACAGATGAGGGCTAAAGCTCTGTATCATTAGGTATAAGGCTGTGGATTTTTAGTACAACTATGCTGTTACAGAGACTTTGTTTTCCTGACAAGGACTGGTGAACTTGTTACAAAATGCTTTCTGTTCCTGATCCCATCTCACTCACAAGCTGCATATCTACTGTCAGTTGTTCTGCATGTTTCTACAGTATGCATTGTGATTTGGCAGATTTAAAAAGTAAAATCTTCACTGTTGATTTTTGGAGTGTGCATCTTTTACTCTGAAGTTGTCCAGCATCAGGGTTATAACAAGTTAAAGAAATGCAGGGGACGTGACACCATGCATAAACAGTAATAGATAAGAAAACAAACCATGGTAACATCTTTCATTGTGGTCATACAGTATACTTATATGTTTTCTTTTTAACAAATTATCATTCACTTCAATATTACATACATTGCTCAGTTCCTGCCTTCCTTAAACCTCACTCCTCCTCCTCTGGAACATTATTCTGCATGTATTGTTCCCACAAATTCCATTTATTTATAGGCAGCTTGTTCCTTCCCTTTTGTAAATGCTCCACCTCCAGTTCTTTTACATCCTTTACAATATTCGGTTCTTCAGTTACAGCTGGTTAGCAAAAATATTTTTATCCTGGACTCTTACACTGCTGGATCTGCTACTTTAGTCTTTCAGTTTATGTTCAGGTTGGGCTCCCATGGAAATTTGCTTGGTAAGTTTTAAATTGAGTTAAAGCTTTTATGGCACACATCTTCAGCACTGGAATCCCTTCAGGAAAAATAGCCTTGAAGGCAGGTGAAGCAGGCAGTGAATAAAACTCCAGTGTGAAAACCTTAGTGCATTAAGTATAATCCTCAGATGAAGGCCATTTTAGGTATGATTCAACAGAATATCTAGTAACTATCAGATTACAATATTTTGTAGTATTTTCAGTTCTCAGCGGTATAGTGATCTTTAGTAATCATGCAGTTTGTACATGCAAGTAGTGGAGATGTGTCAGGCACGGTTCTCATTTTTGGAGTTCCAGCTCACAGATGCTTTATAATGAGTTCTGGAATTTTCTGTTTTTTTTTTTTTTTTTAATCATCACATTTAAATTTGTTTGGTTTATTTCCAAAAGAAATAAAGTACTATTTTGCTTTTAAGCCTAGATACTAGAATAATCAAATAAAACATTTTAGATATTATCCGTCTTTTTGTCTGACCTCAACCACTTCACTAACTAGGCGATTGCTCCTCATTGGCAACTGTTATAGACAATTTCCTCAACTGTTATGGACTGTCTTGTACCTCACTCCCTAGTTCGAATGACTGTCTAGTACCTCACTCCCCAGTTCGAATGGCTGTCTAGTAATTCACTATCCAGTTTGAATGACTGTATAGTACCTCACTACCCCAGTTTGAATGACTGTCTAGTACCTCACTCCCCAGTTTGAATGACTGCCTAGTACCTCACTTCGCAGTTCGAATGACTGTCTCGTACCTCATTCCCCAGTCCTAATGACTGTCTAGTACCTCACTCCCCAGTTCAAATGACTGTCTGGTACTTCACTCCCCAGTTCGAATTACTGTCTTGCACCTCACTCACCCATTTGAATGACTGTCTAGTACCTCACTCCCCAGTTCGAAGGACTGTCTATTACCTCACTCTCCCAGCTTGAATGACTGCCTACTACCTCACTCCACAGTCCGAATGACTGTCTCCTACCTCATTCCCCAGTTCTAATGACTGTCTAGTACCTCACTCCCCAGTTCAAATGACTGTTGAGTACCTCACTCCCCAGTTCTAATGACTGTTTAGTACCTCACTCCCCACATTGAATGACTGTCTAGTATCTCACTCCCCACTTTGAGTGACTGTCTAGTACCTCATTCCCCAGTTCAAATGACTATCTAGTACCTCACTCCCCAGTTCAAATGACTGTCTAGTACCTCACTCCCCACATTGAATGACTGTCTAGTACCTCACTCCCCAGTTCAAATGACTATCTAGTACCTCACTCCCCAGTTCAAATGACTGACTAGTACCTCACTCCGCAGGTTGAATGACTGTCTCTTACGTCATTCCTCAGTTCTAATGACTGTCTAGTACCTCACTTCCAGTTCAAATGACTGTCTAGTACATCACTCTCCAGTTTGAATGACTGTCTAGTACTTCACTCCCAGTTCAAATGACTGTCTAGTACCTCACTCCCCAGTTCTAATGACTATTACCTCATTTCCCATTTCAAATGACTGTCTAGTACCTCACTCCCCAGTTTGAATGGCTGTCTAGTACCTCACTCCACACTTTGAATGACTGTCTAGTACCTCATGTCCCAAGTTTGAATGACTGTTTAGTACCCCACTCCTCAGTTCTAATGACTGTCTAGTACCTCACTCTCCAGTTCTAATGACTGTCTAGTACCTCACTCCCCACTTTGAATGACTGTCTAGGACATCAGTCCCCACTTTGAATGACTGTCTAGTACCTCACCCCCCCAGTTCAAAGGACTGTCTAGTACCTCACTTTGCAGGTTGAATGACTGTCTCTTATGTCATTCCTCAATTCTGACTGTCTAGTACCTCACTCCCAGTTCCAATGACTGTCTAGTACTTCACTCCCCAATTTGAATGATTGTTTAGTTCCTCACTCCCCAGTTCGAATGACTGTCTAGTACCACACTCCCCAGTTCGAATGACTGTCTAGTACATCACTCCCTAGTTTGAATGACTGTCTAGTACCTCACTCCCAAGTTTGAATGACTGTATATTATCTCACTTCCCAATTTGAATGACAGTCTAGTACCTCACTCCCTAGTTCTGACTGTCTAGTACCTCACTCCTCACTTCGAATGCTGGTCTAGTACCTCACTTCCTAATTCAAATGGCTGTCTAGTACATCATTCCCCAATTTGAGTGACTCTCTAGTACCTCACTTCCTAGTTTTGAATGACTGTCTAGTACCTCACTCCCCAGTTCTGACTGTCTAGTACCTCACTTCCCAGTTCTAATGACTGTCTAGTACCTCACTTCCCCACTTTGAATGAATGTCTAATACCTCACTCCCCACTTTGAATGACTGTCTAGTACCTCACTCCACAGTTCAAATGACTCTCTAATACCTCACTCCCCAGTTCGAATGACTGTCTAGTACCTCACTCCCCAGTTCAAATGACTCTCTAGTACCTCACTCCCCAGTTCAAATGACTCTCTAGTACCTCACTCCCCAGTTCGAATGACTGTCTAGTACCTCACTCCACAGTTCAAATGACTCTCTAGTACCTCACTCCCCAGTTCAAATGACTCTCTAATACCTCACTCCCCAGTTCGAATGACTGTCTAGTACCTCACTCCCCAGTTCAAATAACTGTCTAGTACCTCACTCCCTAGTTCTGATTTCCCTACAGCAGTGCCCATTCTGTATAATTTGACAACCATTCCTCATATTTTACCTGCTGTGATTCTGTTACTAAGCCCATTTTGGTTTGACAAATATTTGTTGTTTATCTGCTGCAAATTTGGGCAATCCTTCTGCATATGAAATATTGAAAGGAACTGCTAGCATCAGTCCAAGTGAAGGGATCTGGGGTGTCAAACAAGTTTCATAGTTTCATAGTATAGTACTAGGCTATCTGCCCTGGGGCATTTGTAAGCCTAGCCATAGTGATGTGGCTTTTGCCACCCCATGAAATGGTACAAAAATGTACAGAATAAATCTAGAATACTGTGCCTCTGTCTAGTAGTGACACAATGAAGGTCCCCTTATATAATAGAATTAGTTTACTGTGCCCCTGTCTAGCAGTAACACAGATGTGACCCCTGGGGTAAACTTACGATCTCCCATCCACTCATCAAGATTTCTGTTGAAGAGAGTCAGTGAGGGGCTCTGCCTAATACGAACTGGAATCCTGTTCCAAAGCATGGGAAGCCTCTGGGTTATGAATCTATCCCTCCAACATGTCCTATTCATGCTTGTGCAGAGGTTTAAGTCTTTAGCTCTCGTGGTCCTGATGGATTTGGATTCTTTGAGGTGGAGCATGTCCATCAGATCCTGATTGGACATGGCCTTGTACGTCAGGCAGAGATTACCTCTGAGCAGGCGGTATGCTACTGAATAGAGCTGAAGTTTCTTTAGTTTGGCAGAATAAGACATATGTTGGAGACCCTTGATCCTTTTGGTGAGGTACTTTTGTGGTCTCTCCAGCTGTTGCAAATGCCGGGTGAGGTACATACCAAATGGGGCATTGTACTCAATCATGGGTCTGATGAGGGAGAAATACAGGGGTACAATGACATCCTTGGATCTGGATGTGAATCCCTTCATGATGAGGTGTGCAAGGTAGAATGTTTTTCTAACCACTTTGGCAACGTGGGTGTCAAATGAGAAGTCGCTGTCTACTTGGGTCCCTAGGTCTCTGATTACTTTTTCTGTACTCACTGGGTTGCTGTCTATGTGATAATTTGTGGGTACTTTGTTTTTTCCAAAAGGGATGACTATACATTTTTTGGCATTTAGTTTAAGGCAGTGACTACGGCACCAGTTGTCCGTTTCAGTGAGGCCTTTTTGTAGGATGTGTGTGTCTGCTGGTGTATCGACTATGGCGCCTAGTTTGTAGTCATCTGCAAACTTTGTCAACCACAGCCCTCCCATGTTTGCTTTAACATCTGAGAAATAAATGCCGAACAAGAGGGGTCCCAGGACAGATCCCTGTGGGACACCACTTGTGACTGGCTTTGAGTCTGACATTGCTCCAGCGATTTTAACTTTATGGGTTCTGTCCTTTAGCCAGTTTGCAACCCATCTAGTGACATAAGGGTTTACTTTTAAGCTGTTTAGCTTATCTATGATGCCTGAGTGGGGTATTGTGTTGAAGGCCTTAGCCAAGTCCAGGTATGCTGTATGGACTGCTTTGCCCTCATCAATGGCTCTAGTGACTGTTTCAAAAAAGTCAACCAGGTTTAAAAGGCAGGATCTGCCCTTTACAAAGCCAAACTGGGTGGGGTCAAGTGTCTGTAGGTCCCCTATGTCTCTGTTTATAAGGTCCATAATGATTCTTTCCATAGCTTTGCAGACCAGGCTAGTTAAGCTTATGGGGTGGTAGTTTCCAGGGTCTGTAGAGGCACCCCCCTTGTGGAGTGGGACCACTGTTGCTGTACGCCAGTGTTCAGGTACATATCCCGAGTAAGGCTAAGGTTAAATAGCATTTTTATGTGTGGGTTTAGCTCCTCTTGGAGTTCACGTAACACGCACCCCGGGATACCATCAGGTCCCATTGATGCTGTGTTTTTTGCTTTGTTTAGGGTGGTTCTCACTTGGACATCTGAGATGACAGGGAGATTACAGTCAGCTGGGATAAGTATTTCTTCTTTTGGGGGTGAATGAGGGGAGAAATTTGCACTGAACCTGTCAGCCAGAATGTTGGCAATATCTGTGGGTTCAGTGTATTTTTTGTTGTTTTGAACCAACTCTGAGCATATCTGAGGGTTTCCGCCCAGGTTTCTAACATAGCTGAAGAAGGCTTTGTGGTTATCTTTAGTGTCCTTAGCGATTTTTCTCTCAAAGTTTGCCTTGGATGTTTTTATGAGAGAACGTAGTTTTCTGCTAATGTTGATCAGAGATGTTTTCCCTTCATGGGATTTAGCTCTGATATGCAGTAGCTTCCTTCTTTTGTTATACAATTTGTTTATGGCTGAGGTCCACCAGACAGGACGCTTACATTTGGTGGAGAGGGACTTGGATTTGTTTGGGATTGCATGATCCATGCATTCTTGGAGATGTCCATAGAAAGCATTTGTGAAGGATTCGGCATTGTGGGATGTGGTATCCACTGGCACAGTGGGCTTAAAGGATACCATCTCAGTCTTAAGAAGAGTGAAGTCTGCTTTTGAGAAGTTTTTCACTGTGGTCTTTTGTGCTGGGGGTGGAGGTGGGATATGTATAACCAGGGTGATTAGTTTGTGATCAGATCTCACTAGTGAGGGGTATACTTCCAGTGTGGAGCATTTTGTCCCCATGTTTGTGATGATCAGGTCTAGTATATTATCTCCCCTAGTGGGAGAGGTGACTAGTTGTTCCAGTGCATTTGAATTTATGAATTCCAGGAACCTTTGGGCTAGGATATTAGGGCTAGAATAATGTACCCAATCTATGTTTGGGTAGTTGAAGTCTCCCAGTATGATGGTATTTTGTGATACATTCATATCCTCCAATGTCTTCAGGAAGGCTGATTGGGGTTCTTGAGATTGGGTGGATGGTCTGTAACATGCTACCAGTTGTATAGCAGTTTTGCCTATGGTTAGTTGCACCTGTATGGTCTCTGATGCTTCATGTGTTGCTACTAACCTGGAGGTGTGGGTGTCCTTTATGAATATGGACACTCCCCCTCCCTTTGTGGTTCGGCCCAGGTTTTGGGGCCGAAAAGCATGATACGCGGTATAGCCTGGTAGCGCTGGGGTGCTCTCAGGAGCCTTGAACCAGGTTTCAGTTACTGCACAGACGTCGATGTTCTCCATGCTGAGGAGTGCATCAAGTGCCTGCTTCTTGAGATTTAGACTTCTGGCTTTGAGCAGCATTACCCTTAGTTTTTTTCCATTTTTGTTTTCTAAGGAGGTGGGTTTGTCTTTTGAGCCTTGCCTATAAAAGGAACTATGGGGGTGGCAAGAGCCTTAGCCAATATCCAGAAGCCCAGTGGTAACAGGTGTAAGCCATCCCTTGCGAAGCAGCGTGGCTTGTCCAACATATCATCCCAGGCAGACAGACATTGGATCCCCTTAGAATGACACCAGTACTTGAGCCAATTGTTAAAGCTGATCATCTTGATTTGTATTGTGGTATCATTCTTGGTGAGGGCAAGATGCTGCTCAGGGTCAGGGTCATACCAGCCTGGGCTACATAATCGGAGAGCTCCTCTATGTCTCTTTTCATGTAGTCCAGGGAGGTATGTCTCAGGTCATTCACACCAGCATAGACAATGACGGAGTCATATTTGTACTTGCTTTGGAGTGACCCGAGTTCGTGTGTTATGTGGCGGATCCTAGCTCCCGATAGACAGCTCACAGTCACCTTCTCCTTATTCAGCCTGGTCAGTGGGACATCAGTGTGTCTGACTATGGAGTCACCTATTACTAGTGTATCAGGCAAGGTGTTTGGCCTTAAGGGCTGCGATTGGTCGACACACTGATTTATTGAAGTATGTGTTGCATGTGTTTTGTTTTGAGGTGGTGGATTTTTGGATGGTTGCTTTGGGAGCCTCTGTTGTTTTGGTAAGTTTTTTATTAGAGCCTCCGAGTATGTCTTTGTGTTTTTATGTGTTTGGTTTGCAGTTGTGTTAGGTCTATGTGGGACTGGGATTGTTGTGTGTGTGGTTGCCATCTCCTCCTGTCTGGTCATGCCAGCCCTGAGTTGAGAGAGTTCAGCCTCCAGTTTGGCTATATAGTTGCATCTCTCACATGTATTTGTGTTTGTTGGGAGGAGGAGAGGGTTGTCTGTGTACATGAGACAATTGTAGCATTGTCTCAAGATACCCAGATTGACCAGCTGAACTGGAGACGACACCAGTAATCTACCACTCGACATGCTAGAACAGTATAAGGGAGTGGTATACCTTTAAGGGAAGTGGATATTCACAGGGGTGGTAAGTAGATGTAGTGCTTTACTTAGTACGAGAGTGCTTACTTAGTAGAGAAGTATTGAGAACAAGTGCTAGGCTTATACTACAGTGAGTAGTCTGGTTATACTAAGAGTAGAGCTTCCTTAAGGGAAAATTTGAAGAGCAGACTTGGCGGAGCCAGAAGAAGTTTAACCTTGTTTAACCGGCCATGCTATGCGCACAACCGCACAAAGCCGTGCAAATGCGGATTTTAAACAGTGAACTACAAAAGAGCTAGAAATGGTCCCAAACAACCAATTACTACAGCTTCTTGTGCTGAGGTCACTTCCCCCAAGGACAGGTAGGCTGCTCAAGGCTTCCCACTCCCACTGGTGAGCAAAGAAACTTCCTTCTATCCAAGTAAGGTAATGGACAGCACAGGAACTACACCACAGCCCAGAATACAGCAATGCCTGTAAACTGGTCTAAACTAGTCGAGGAAGGCGGGAAAACAAGGATTATCATGTTAGTTGTCTTTTTTCTTTTCTTTTTTTGTTTTGAGCAGACATAGTAATTGGTATGGACCTCACTGGCGTGTATACAGCAGCAGTAATAATCTTTATAGATATAAGAGTGCATTTAACAATGTTCATTTGTGTTTCTAGTGTCAGAAACTAACATAGTTTCATGAGTAGGTAAGAGACTATTGAGAAACTTAGACTCATTTACTAAATGTCCCTGAGCACATCATGGTTAAATGGCTTGTCAGACTCACACAACAGGGAACTGGAGAGCGAGGGAATCAAACCTTGCACTACAATTGACAGCTTTATCCTCTACACTAACTGCTGGGGAATCAAACCTTGCACTACAATTGACAGCTTTATCCTCTACACTAACTGCTGGGGAATCAAACCTTGCACTACAATTGACAGCTTTATCCTCTACACTAACTGCTGGGGAATCAAACCTTGCACTACAATTGACAGTTTTATCCTCTACACTAACTGCTGGGGAATCAAACCTTGCACTACAATTGACAGCTTTATCCTCTACACTAACTGCTGGGGAATCAAACCTTGCACTACAATTGACAGCTTTATCCTCTACACTAACTGCTGGGGAATCAAACCTTGCACTACAATTGACAGCTTTATCCTCTACACTAACTGCTGGGGAATCAAACCTTGCACTACAATTGACAGCTTTATCCTCTACACTAACTGCTGAGGAATCAAACCCTGCACTACAATTGACAGCTTTATCCTCTACACTAACTGCTGGGGAATCAAACCTTGCACTACAATTGACAGCTTTATCCTCTACACTAACTGCTGGGGAATCAAACCTTGCACTACAATTGACAGCTTTATCCTCTACACTAACTACTGGGGAATCAAACCTTGCACTACAATTGACAGCTTTATTCTCTACACTAACTACTGGGGAATCAAACCTTGCACTACAATTGACAGCTTTATTCTCTACACTAACTGCTGGGGAATCAAACCTTGCACTACAATTGACAGCTTTATCCTCTACACTAACTACTGGGGAATCAAACCTTGCACTACAATTGACAGCTTTATCCTCTACACTAACTACTAGGGAATCTAACCTTGCACTACAATTGACAGCTTTATCCTCTACACTAACTACTGGGGAATCAAACCTTGCTCTACAATTGACAGCTTTATTCTCTACACTAACTGCTGGGGAATCAAACCTTGCACTACAATTGACAGCTTTATCCTCTACACTAACTACTGGGGAATCAAACCTTGCACTACAATTGACAGCTTTATCCTCTACACTAACTACTGGGGAATCAAACCTTGCACTACAATTGACAGCTTTATCCTCTACACTAACTACTGGGGAATCAAACCTTGCACTACAATTGACAGCTTTATCCTCTACACTAACTACTGGGGAATCAAACCTTGCTCTACAATTGACAGCTTTATTCTCTACACTAACTGCTGGGGAATCAAACCTTGCACTACAATTGACAGCTTTATCCTCTACACTAACTACTGGGGAATCAAACCTTGCACTACAATTGACAGCTTTATCCTCTACACTAACTACTGGGGAATCAAACCTTGCACTACAATTGACAGCTTTATCCTCTACACTAACTACTGGGGAATCAAACCTTGCACTACAATTGACAGCTTTATCCTCTACACTAACTACTGGGGAATCAAAGCTTGCACTACAATTGACAGCTTTATTCTGTACACTAACTACTGGGGAATCAAACCTTGCACTACAATTGACAGCTTTATCCTCTACACTAACTACTGGGGAATCAAACCTTGCACTACAATTGACAGCTTTATCCTCTACACTAACTACTGGGGAATCAAACCTTGCACTACAATTGACAGCTTTATCCTCTACACTAACTACTGGGGAATCAAACCTTGCACTACAATTGACAGCTTTATCCTCTACACTAACTGCTGGGGAATCAAACCTTGCACTACAATTGACAGCTTTATCCTCTACACTAACTGCTGGGGAATCAAACCTTGCACTACAATTGACAGCTTTATTCTCTACACTAACTACTGGGGAATCAAACCTTGCACTACAATTGACAGCTTTATCCTCTACACTAACTGCTGGGGAATCAAACCTTGCACTACAATTGACAGCTTTATCCTCTACACTAACTGCTGGGGAATCAAACCTTGCACTACAATTGACAGCTTTATCCTCTACAATAACTACTGGGGAATCAAACCTTGCACTACAATTGACAGCTTTATTCTCTACACTAACTACTGGGGAATCAAACCTTGCACTACAATTGACAGCTTTATCCTCTACACTAACTACTGGGGAATCAAACCTTGCACTACACTTGACAGCTTTATCCTCTACACTAACTACTGGGGAATCAAACCTTGCACTACAATTGACAGCTTTATCCTCTACAATAACTACTGGGGAATCAAACCTTGCACTACAATTGACAGCTTTATCCTCTACACTAACTACTGGGGAATCAAACCTTGCACTACAATTGACAGCTTTATCCTCTACACTAACTACTGGGGAATCAAACCTTGCACTACAATTGACAGCTTTATCCTCTACACTAACTGCTGGGGAATCAAACCTTGCACTACAATTGACAGCTTTATCCTCTACAATAACTACTGGGGAATCAAACCTTGCTCTACAATTGACAGCTTTATCCTCTACACTCACTGCTGGACTAGTGGCTGACAGCAAAATGTTGTGCAACTACAGAATATTTCAGAGACATTTTAGTGCTCAGTTGAGATCCCTATTGCTGGCAGCTTCTTCCCAGTACACAAGGATGATACCATGCATCCCCAGGATACATTACAGCCAACAGCAGCCCAGATATGCAGTTATGGTATCACAAATCCTGGGCAGACTGTTCTCTCTTTTAGTACTTATATGTCTATAATTATCCTAGAAAAATATTTTTCTCTTTATTTGACATTATTGCTCAATCTGTTTTTACATCATCCATATAGATTTTCCTGGCATTCATAGACAACCAGTGACTGTTGTAATCAGTTTCACCTTTGACTGTTTCAGTATCTACTATTGTTAGAAGTATCTTTTCCTGAAACTCTTCGGTGCCTTTTCTGTTGCCAGCTGTAATTGTCGCATACATAGATAAATAATTAATTAATTTATTTATTTATTTTGAAATTTGTTGATGGGGTTAGTCCAACTGGGCTAAATGCCATTTTCAGTAGAGGCCTGGGGAGAAAAGCGCCATAACAGACATGTTGCCATACAGTAAAATATTGCTTTTACAAACGTTATGCAATCTGTAATAAACCACAAGAACAATAAACACATTTAGAACATAACAATATATATTAGATAGAATAAGAAATAGAAATGAAAATTAAATTGTACATGAGAGAAATTACTTAGGAGTAAAAAGCAAAAGCATATATGAATTCCAGCAATACAGAGAGACGGACCGTTAAGGTTAAGAAAGGGAAAGTGAGAAAATAATAGGGTAGGACCAAAGGGAGGGTCATGAGAGGGGCAGCAGCTAGAAAGATAATATATAGGAGAAAGAGGTTAGATATAGAGAGGGGGAAAGGTAAGAGGAGTTAGTTATATCCTAGTGCAAGATGGACTAGTAAGGGAGAAGAAAGAGAGTTATGTGGGGCTGTGGCAGGAGCAAATCCAGAAATTAGATTTTCTTTTATTATTTTATTTTTTTGAAAATGTTGCTTTTAGTTAAGGTTCATATGCTAAATGGGAGTTTGTTGCAGGCAGGGACAATTGAGTAACTGTTCATAAGGTGGCCAATAGTTTTATTCGGCTTACAGACTTCCAAAAGAAGTTGTTTGGAGCTTCTAAGAGTGTGCTTGGGGGTATAATAGGCGAGGAGGGAGGAGAGAGAGGGGCAGGAAGTGGGTTTGTTAAGAATGGAGTGAGTAAAGAACAACTGGGTAAGCAGCAGATGTTGGGGGAGTTCCAGCCAGTGCAAGTTTAGGTGAGAGAGTGGCAGTGGTGTGAGTTATAAGGTTGATAGGCAGCAAACCTGGCAATTTTGTTATAAGTGAGTTCGAGCTTGTTTACAAGTGAAGTTTGCAGGTTAGTTAAGATGGAAGATGCATATAGTAGACTGAGGAAAAAGTAGCTACAGGCAAGAGAAAGTCTGGATTCTGTAGTCAGGAATTGTTTCTTCCTATATAGTAAGGAAAGTTTTTGGTGTCTTTTTTTATACAGCTTTGGATGTGTAGTTCAAATTTTAATTGGTCATCGATAATGGTACGTAGGAGCTTTGTGTGATTTTCAACCCTAATTACTGTGTTATTAAGAGATGTGATTGTAAAGTTAGATTTATGATGGCTGAGGGATTTGGGGAGGAACAGGAGGAGTTTTGTTTTATTAGGGTTAAGTAAAAGTTGGTTATTAGCTTACCATATTTCTACTGATTTGAATGAGTATTTTGTTATAGTTTGCAGGTGAGTGAGATTGCCTGTGGTGGAGATTATGGTGGAATCATTGGCATTTTGAATGAGACAGGAGTGAGGATAGGAGGTATAGACATAGTTAGTGAATATGTTAAAAAAAAAGAGGACCAAAAATAGAGCCCTGAGTTACACCCATTTGGACAGGGAGGAAATTCACTTGAACCTGATGGTCTATTGTTCAACCAGTTGACAGTACTCTTAGATTGAGGTTAGATCATTTGTTCAGTAGTTTGGTATGAGAGACAGTGTTAAAGGCTTTAGATAGGTCAAGGAAAATACATGAGACCAGTTTGTTGTGTCTGGCTTTGGAGATGGCCTGAGTAAAAGAAATAAGGCCTGTCAGTGTGCTATGATGTGGGCAGAAGCCATGTTGGGAATTAGTGAGAGGTTTTTCTTGGAGAAGATAATCAAGGAGTTGTTTATGTACGCATCATTCAAGAATTTTATATAGGGGGATACGATTTCTATAGGCCTGTAGTTGGAGGGGGTCTGTGGAGTGGCCTCCCTTGTGGATGGGTATGATGCAGAATTTCTTCCAGATGGCAGGGACTGTGGATTCTTGTATGGATCTGTAGAGATTGGGAAGACTATGGAGAAAGCAGCAAGTTTTAAGAAGAGAGGAGGGAGATTATCAGCAGAGGGGCTTTAATTTTCTAAGTAGAGTTTTTATATAGGCTGTGGAGACTGACTTAAGTGAGAAGGAGGTATGAGGGATTGGTGGGGGCTGTAGAGAAAAGGTTAAGGCAGTTGTTTTTTGAGTTAATTTGCAGATGGAGTCAATGAACTAAGAGTTGAGAAAGGTAGCTATTTCAAGGGGGATTTATTTGGACAGAAGATGGGAGTACCTGGGGTACCTGGGTCATGGGGGTACCTGGGTGGAGAATATTTCTGATAGTGGTCCAAACTATTTTGGTGCTGGTGATGTGGTCATTTTGATGCTCCTGTTTGTTTCCAGCCTCTCCTCTCCTGTGAGGACTTATAATTGTTATCCGTACATTCCATTCCTTCTTTGTCACCTTCCTAAACAGAAAATCATTTTGTTTTTCTTGCTTCTGTCTGCTCTCACTTTTTATTCTTTATGCTAATATTCCCAATACTTCCTTAGTCTTTATTGTTCCTAGTAAGTACTTGGATCTGCCAGCTCATATACTCTTTGTCTTCTCTGAGATAGCCATCAGCTACCCGAGGATCTCTTCTCATCCACTGGGTGTTTTAGGTCTTTTTTTCTCCCTCTGACTTACTTCAGCCAATGATCAAGGTAACTGCGACAGTGCCATAATGCTGCTAGGGAGTGTTTTCATTCAAGTCCTAAATTCCCTTCCCAACACACACACACACACACACACACACACACACACACACACACACACACACACACACACACACACACACACACACACACACACACTTGTACATGTCCAGGGAACAGATGTGCAGTAGGGATGTGATTTCCTATCATCCACCTTCACAGTGACCCAGCCAATACCCCCAGCTTTCTACCTTCAAGACAGCAATCCCCTGCCTGTCACCAGACTCAACTGAGGATCAATCATGAGGTGTACCTGAGTGAATGTCCTGCACCCAAAAAGAGCCCATCCTTGCCTGTCAGTTTTCCAAACTCTTGACCCACTAATGAAACTTGGGTCATCCTGGCCATAGTTAGGACATTAACAGTATATGCAGTATTGCTGGTTGCTCCGGCCTGTTTTTTAGTTCCTTCTTTATCTCAGAATTCCCTGATGCTCCTTCCTTGGTTTGTCTGTTGCTAGCTGTAAATCCACTCTGTTAGTTCGTCTCTTTTTCCATTTCTCTAAAACTATTTTTTTTCAGTGTTTTCATCAAGCCCTTAACCAGAAGGACTGAAGCTGCAGTAAACTTCACGAATCACTGTGCATTCTTAAACCACAAAGGCATCACACTCCTCCTGTGGAGGCACCCAGTGAATGACTGGGATTCCCTCACACACCTATTGAATAACTTCCTCTTTCAGATTTATTGGGTCAGGTTGTAGTGCACACACTTTCCAAGGTCTTAACTCATCTGTGGCATCAAAACCAAAAAAAGCTGTTCAAAAAACAGAAGTGTCTACTTGTCATGTTAATTTTCACCTGTGGAGAGGTTGCTCATTACTGTTTACATTTTAATTCACAAGTCTAAATTCTTTAATTTGTCCTGGGGTTTACTGATATATTAAACAGGGAGCTGACATGCTAATTTGTAATAGTGTCCAAGCCTTAGCTGTGCAATGATGCTTTGTAGAGCACAAGCCTGGATTTCTGAATTGACCTCAGAATAGCTTTTCCATTTGATTCTGTTCTTCAGAACCTATAGATTTACGAAGACTTAGACATTGATGTATCACATACAGTTAAGGTATAGATTTACGAAGACTTAGACAAGGTGGACACAGATGTCACATAGAACCTATAGATTTACAAAGACTTAGACATTGATGTATCACATACAGTTAAGGTGGACACAGATGTCACATAGATCCTATATATTTCAAATATAGAAACTGGACAGACATTATAGTAACCAATAATAATATGAAAGAGTTGCTCTCTGTTACGTTCCTAACATTTTTGATAGGTTCATAAAAGCCTGGCGTGGTTATTAACCGCTTTCAATATCTTTTTTGTGAAATGGAAGGCTGTTTTGCTGGTTCTTTACCAGACACTTCATGGCAAGCTCCTGTATTTATGTTTTAATGTTGGTTCCTTAAACAATTTCCCAGACTATGAAAGACATGAAACTTTGGCAGCTGAATACTGAACCCTGCACATTTGTGCTTTGAGAATATGTTGTCTATGTAAATGCTACACAATGTAAGATTTTCCTAGTACCACATGTAATGCTGGTTGACAGAAAATAAGTTATTTCTAAAAGTATAAATTACTGCTGCAGTACAGCATGGGGCAAGCTTTGGAGATTAACCTAGAAGTATACTCTGTGGTTATAAGTGTTAGTCATATATCTTTGAAATAATTTCAGCAGTAGCTGTTTGGCTGGCTGCTTTATACCTACACTCAACTGCATTACAAGATTGGATAAGTACAAACATGCAGTGTTTTTTATATTTATTTGTTCAGTGAATATAGTGGTCTGTCTGCAATTCTGTTATTTCTTTCATTGAATATTGTGATCTGTTCCCCACCCTCCCTACCGTCCCTGTTGGTTTCTTCTTCTTATACTTGGTGGCTTTGCAGTTGCCTGCCCCTACTGTAAATTTGATCTGTGACACTCCTCCCAGTCTAGATCTGCTCTGAATTACAGAACCAACTGATATTGCCATCATCCTGGCAGATAGGTTCACCCCTCACCCCTTAAAGGCCCATATCTATACAGGAAGAATGCAGAGTCCCTGTAATCACAACTATGCAGGTAAGAGCTGCACTCTCTAAAAAAAAAAACAGCATCATCACGGACGACATCAAGAGGCGTTGCTTTTTACACCAACTTCCACCTAAGCACCATGTTCAGTCATAGCCTCACATCAGGCTTTGTGTCCACTGAATGGAAGGGGACCCACCACTGATCCCGGGAACTATCTCCCTATTAGCCTGACAAACTTGGTCTGTAAGGCCATGGAACGTATCATCATGGAACTCATAAACAAAGACATTGGTAACCGCCAATCTCTGGAACCCACCCAGTTCAGGTTTATGAAAGGTAGATCATGCCTTCTGAACCTGATTGACCTCTTTGAGGCAGTCACCAAAGCTGTAGACGAGGGTAAGATGGTTCACACAGCCTATCTTGACCTCGCCAAGGCTTTCTACACCATCCCCCATTCTGGAATTATAGATAAACTCTCTAAACTAGGTATAAATCCTTACATCACAAGATGGGTTGCCAACTGGCTCACTGACAGAACCCATGCTGTAAAAGTTGCAGACTCCAAATCTGACTTCAAACCAGTGACAAGTGGAGTACCACAGGGTTCAGCCCTGGGACCTCGCCTGTTTGGTATCCACTTCTCAGGCTAACACAATAGGACTTTTGCTAATGAAGTTCGCAGATGACTGCAAACTAGGAGCCATAGTCGAGTCCCCAAATGATGTGTACATCCTACAGAAGGGCCTCACTGAGACAGATGCCTGGTTTCAGAGCCATGGCCTCAAGCTCAATGCCAAAAAGTGCATTGTCATCCCTTTTGGTAAAAACTCTGTAGCCATGAACTACCACATAGGTGGCAGTCTACTTAATGCCAAATGTGTGATAAGAGACCTCAGGATCCAGGTGGACAGTAGTCTCTCCTTTGATAATCACATCTCCACAGTAGTCAGGAAGTCCTTCTATGTGACACACCTCATCACAAAAGGGTTCTCATCCAGGAAAAAAGAGGTCATTGTTCCCCTCTACTCAACACTCATTAGACCCATTATAGAGTACAATGACCCTTTTGGAATGTACCTCACAAGACATCTGCAGCAGCTGGAAAGGCCACAGAAGTACCTCACAAAGAGGATTGCTGGCCTCAAACAGATAAGACTCCAGCTTTACTCCATAGCATATCTACTCAAGGTGATGATTTTCCTAACATATATAAAAGCTATGTCAACCAGAGATGTTGGACATGCTTCACCTAAAGAAATCCCAATCCCTCTGAGCTGAACCTAAACCTTGTCACCACAATAAACAGGATATGCTGGAGGGATAGATTCCTGTCCCAGAGACTTCCCATACTCTGGAACAAGCTACCCATCTATGTCAAGCAAAGTTCCTCATTAGCACTATTCAGGAAAAATCTTGATGAGTGGATGGGAAATAGGAAATACACCCCAGGCATCACGTCTGTGGCTCCGCTCAACAGGGGCACAGGAAAATATCTTTCTTGGGTGGCGTAAGCCAGGGAACCTTGTTGGCTTGGCTTACTTAGGCCCTTGAGCCAATAGACTAGTACCTACCTATGAACCTATGATGTATTACTGAATTGAGTTGATTTACCAAGGGTGTATTAAGCCATTTTAGCAGTTTTAAACCCTGATATTATTCAAGTGCCAATAGTGATTGCTGGATGACACTGCAGTAGATACAGTTTATCCATGCTCTTTTCTGTGTGCGTGAGTGTGGGAGGATCGGTTCACAGGGGTGTGGTGGTAACATGGCACCTAACAATGCCAATCTAGTGTCGATCCAGTCGTCTGTAAACTGACTAGCAGGGCCAAATGGTATAATGATTGATGGATGACACTGCAGTAGTTACAGTTTATCCATGCTGTTTTCTTTGTGCACAAGTGTGGGATGGTCAGTTCACAGGGATATGGTGGTAACATGGCACCTAACAATGCCAATCTAGTGTTGATCCAGTCTTTTATAAACTCACTAGCAGGGCTACAGCAGGATGTTCTACACAATAGAAAGTTATTAAAAGAAGCAAGCGCCTCCAGTCAGACAGTTCTGATTTCTTAGAGCTAGAATGGATAGCCAGCAGATGGAAGTGAAAGAGCATATGCTGTTGTACTAGCCTTCCATGCTTCCCAAATGAAAGGCACTTTAACCAGTCTTCAGAAACTCATCCTTAAAGTGGATTGCCTGGAGAACTGGGATGAACATCCACAGCCTTTATTATACTTAATCTCTGTGTTTGGAAAAAGAGCAGGATTCAGTTAGCATCATTGAAAAAGAGCTAACAACTTAAATGAACCCAATTTGCAGTGGAGGGGTCTCACCATGTGCCTGCAAGGAACAGTACAGGACAGCTGTGATATTTTATTGTAACATTTTTAAACCACCAAAGTCATGAAATATTATTTAAAAGAGAATTGGGCACAGCATGCATTTCTCTAGTATGTGACTTTAGTGCCAGATTGGTAAACAAGAGTTACACTTTCTTCCCAAGCCCTTAACTCTTCAAGGAAGTGTGCAACTCTATTTCCCAGTGGCAGTGAGTGCCTCGCTGGAAAACCAAGTACTAAACATCCTTCCATAATAAAAAAAAGTGCTGTGGTTGTGCCTTCCAAGAATCAATTCAAATTTGTGTCGAGTAAAAATTCATTGCAAACAAATAAATCACAACAGTTAAGTGCTTTTGTTCTATTCTGATAACAACTCCATCAGAACTGGACATACTGAATCCATTTGGTTTAAATAACCATATGGCAAATGAAAATGTCTCCAAGTCACTCTTAAAGAGGCAGTCACCTTAAAATATTCTAAAATAGCAAAACTTACTCATTAAAATTCAAAACATATAATAAAAAATGATGACATTAAAATACAACCATAATAAAAAAAAAAAAACACAATTTGCAAGTAGTCAGTTATATACAATAAGTTACAAGTTTAGTGCCATTAATTGTAAGACACGATTAACAGAAATATAGTCATTTAAACCTGGGGTCTGAGAGGCATTTAATAACCACCAATGCACTTCACTGTATTTTAGCATTTCCTCCAAACTTCCACCTCCCCTCAGAAATCTAAGTCTTTTCCAAAATAAAAACAAAGACTTTTTAAAGTTAGTACATATCTTTGAACATTACAGCTAGCACCTTCATCATCATCATCTTCTTTCGGCTGTTACTGTTAGGGGTCACCACAGCAGATCATCTGTTTCCATTTCTTCCTGTCCTTTGCATCTTGCTCTTTCACACCAACCCCCTGCATGTCCTCTCTCACCACATCCATAAACCTTATCTTAGGCCTTCCTCTTTTCCTCTTACCTGGCAGCTCCATCCTTAGCATCCATTTCCCAATATACCCAGCATCCCTCCTCAGCACATGTCCAAACCAACGCAATCTCTCCTCTCTTGCTTTGTCTCCAAACTGTCCAACCTGAGCTGACTCTCTAATATACTGATTCCTAATCCTGTCCATCCTAGTCACACCCAGTGCAAATCTTAACATCTTTAACTCTGCCGCATCCAGCTCTGATTCCTGCCTTTTCGTCAATGCCACAGTATTCAACCAATATGACATAGCTGGTCTCACTACCCTCTTGTAGACCTTCTCTTTCACTCTTACTGGTACCCGTCTGTCACAAATCACTCCTGACACTCTTTTCCACCCATTCCAGCCTGCCTGTACTCACTTCTTCACCTCTCTTCCACACTCACCATTACTCTGAACTGTTGATCCCAAGTACTTCAACTCATCCACCTTTATCAACTCTACTCTCTGCATCCTCACCATTCCTCTACCCTCCCTCACATTTACACACATATATTTTGCTTTAGCCCTGCTGACCTTCATTCCTCTCCTCTCTAAAGCATATGTCCACCTCTCCAGGGTCTCCTCAACCTGGTCCCTACTCTCACTACAGATCACAATGTCATCTGCAAACATCATAGTCCACTGGGCCTCTGGTCTGATCTCATCTGTCAACCTGTCCATCACCACTGCAAATAAGAAAGGGCTCAGAGCTGATCCTTGATGTAATCCCACCTCCACCTTAAATGTATCTGTCACTCCCACCGCAGTCCTCACCAATGTCACACTACCCTTGTACATATCCTGTACCACTCTTATATACTTCTCTGCCACTCCCAACTTCCTCATACAATACCACAACTCCTCTCTAGGCACCCTGTCATATGCTTTCTCTAAGTCCACAAAGACACAATGCAACTCCTTCTGATCTTCTCTGTATTTCTCCAACAACACTTTCAGAGCAAATATTGCATCTGTAGTGCTCTTTCCTGGCATGAAACCATACTGCTGATCACTAGTCATCACCTCCCTTCTTAACCTAGCTTCCACTACTCTTTCCCATAACTTCAAGCTGTGACTGATCAATTTTATCCCTCTATAGTTACTGCAGATCTGCACATCACCCTTATTCTTAAAGATAGGTACCAAAGCACTTTTTTCTCCACTCCTCAGGCATCCTCTGACTTTCCAAAATTTCATTAAACAATCTAGTTAAAAATTCCACTGCCATTTCTCCTAAGCACTTATATGCTTCCACTGGTATGTCATCTGGGCCAACAGCCTTTCCGTTCTTCATCCTCTTCATAGCTGTCCTTACTTCCTCCTTGCTAATCTGTTTCACTATCCCCACATCATCCAACCTTCTCTCTCTCTCTCATTCTCTTCATTCATCAGCCCTTCAAAGTACTCTTTCCATCTACTCAACACACTCTCCTCACTTGTGAGTACGTTTCCGTCACTGTCCTTTATCACCCATACTTGCTGCACATCTTTCCCAGCTCTGTCCCTCTGTCTAGCCAATCGGCACACGTCCTTTTCTCCCTCTTTAGTGTCCAATCTCTCATACAACTCTCCATATGCTTTATCCTTAGTTTTCGCCACCTCTCTTTGCCATGCGTTTCATCTCCTTATACTCATGTCTACTTTCTTCATCTCTTTGACAATCCCACTTCTTCGCCAGCCTCTTCCTCTGTATACTCTCCTGTACCTCCTCATTCCACAACCAGGTCTCGTTGTCCTCCTTCCTCTGTCCAGATGTCACACCAGGCACCTTTCTAGCAGTCTCCCTTACTAGCTCTGCTGTAGTTACCCAGCTATTCGGTAACTCTTCACTGCCTCCCAGTGCCTGTCTTAACTCCTTTATCGAATCTATATCTAAACTAATCAACCCTAATCATAACCCCTCTAAAACGAATCTTCGGATCTCCTCTAACCCTGCTCCTTCTTTTTGCCTTAAACCTGTTTGTACCTGCTATATCAAAACTCTACTCTCCAAGCTAAAACCATGCTCGATATCAGCTGTTCAAATCCCCTCATATTTCCTTCAGACAGCAGCTGACTCTCTTGCACTCCTAGTCTCTAGCCTAATCAACCACTCCATCTCAGAATCTAAAGTTCCTTCTATCTGGAAAAAATTTTACGCACTACCTATACACAAAGGAGGTAACTCGATAGACATAACCAATTTTAGACCTATCGCTATCCTCTCCCCTCTGTCTAAAGTTCTAGAAAAATGTGTACACAAACAAGCCATGCAATACCTTACACAGAAAAATCTCCTCACACCCACTCAGCATGGTTTCTGACCTAAACATAGCACTACTACAGCCTTATCATCCTTCCATAACACTACTTCTCTAGCCAGAGACAGCCATAAACTTATTTCTTGTCTATTCTTAGACCTCTGAAATGATTTTGACAGTCTCTCACTCTCTTCTGTTGGATAAACTGTATAACCTTAATTCCTCCCCTGATACTGTTGCATGGTTCTCTAGCTACCTCACTGGCAGGCTGCAAGCAGTGAGATGGCACGCTGCACTATCCCCTCCTCTCCCAGTTAAAATGGGGGTCCTCCAAGGGCCTATTCTTGGGCCACTACTTTTCAATATCTTTACTAAACTACTCCGTACCTGCTGCCCTCAGTCTTCCCTAGTTCAGTATGCCGATGACTCTACAGTCATCACCACTGCCAACTCTCCCTCTCAGCTGTTATCAGCTACCCAGCAATCCTTTAATTCAGTTAAAACCTGGCTCTCCAATAAGCAGCTCATCCTCAACCAAAAAAAACTAAACTGTTACTCTTTCTTCCTAAAAATGCTAACCCCATCAAATCCTCCTCCATATTGTCACTTAATAACACTCCCATTGAAGTGGAATCCTGCACAAAACTCCTTGGCGTCGTCATTGATGATCAACTTAAATTTGACATACTTGTTAATAATTGTATCAGAAAAAACCCCCAGAAATTAGGGCTTTTGTACAGAAACAAGAAGTTTCTTACAACTGAAGTCAAGACCACTATCTCTCTTGCTTACCTACTACCTACTTTAATGTTTAGCTCACAAATTCTCACAAATCTCAACTCCTCTCTACTAACAAAACTTGAGTCTTCTTACAACAAAGTAGCTAGATTTGCTGCCTAACAACCATACAAATCCCATGACTGTCTCTCTCTAAAACACCTAAACTGGCTAGAACTATCCCACCAGCTTCTCCTCTCTCAGTTCCACATAATCCACTCTATCCTATACTAGCCCTTCTATTGTCTAGTTCTATCCCCCTCATCTCCCACTATTCTCCAGTCCGATCCCTCCGGAGCACTACCCAAGACCTACTACAAATCTACAAACCCAAGACCAAATCTGGTCACAACATATATGGCTACCATCTTTCTATGGCTCCCCTCTTGAAATTAGAACCCTCACACATCCTAAACAATGTAAGACTGCCACCAAAGAGATTCGAACATTTCGCTGGACTTGCCACTGTACTCACCCTCCCTAAATTATTTCCCCTATATAATTGATAACACACCCCCTGCTCTCTACTTCGCCTCACTAATCCTTATAACTGAACTTCTCCACCTGATCTGCTAACACCTTTGTGGTTCTTTGATAATACACATATTGTCTAACAAAAACTCTTAAATATGTGTCAGTAATAATAAACATACTAACAAAACTTTTAAAAATATGTTCTCTAATGCCCTACATAAAGTCCTAAGCTTGTACATCTTATTCTTCTTAGAAGCACTTTCCTGAAAACTTTCTTGTAGATGCTTTAACATTGGACACGTAAGGCAAGATGCAAGGTAAACTTCCCCTCTTGTTGTATAGTTTTATCTACCTGTGCAAAATAAAGTTTTTCATTAGGGGGGTGGTGATGTTTATACTGGCATAAATAAATCTACATTGCAAGCAGGCCCTGCAGTTGTATGTCACCCTGTTTTTGTCAGTGAGTCCTGTCACTTCAGTGTTTCCTTTTTCCAAAATCCCTTTAACATTTGTACTGCATTTAAAGATGAAAGTAGGTACTTTACCTGGTTTCTGAATTAAACCAGTAGGACCAAACACCCCAACCATTTTTTGCAAAAAAATCTTCGCCTCACCTGCACTGTGGCTAAATGTGAGGATTGTTGCATTAGATCACTGGTTGTACCTAGTGCTGTTTAATATCACAAACTTTGAGGACCCTGAATTGTCTAAAATTGGTTTGTAAGTGCTTATTTCCCTGAGACTGCTTAAACTACTGTGTTATTCACTAATTTGGTGTGGTAAACCCTTTCCAAAAATAATATCTTAAGTTGTCCAACACTAACATGCGCTGGCTATCATCAGATACTATCCTGACTGCCCTTACCATTTGCACTTTCCAAATTCTCTTTCTGCCATAAATGGTGGTAACTTAGTAATGCAGGTAACTATTGGAAAATGTTGGCTTCCTAAAAATGGCTGATTCCTATCTACCGTACACTGTGTTTTTCGAAATCGTGACATCCAAATAACTAATGTTGTTACACGTGCCACATGTAAACCCAAGAAAGGCTATGTTGTTATTAACATATGTAAAAAACCCATCATACTTAGCAGAATAATCTATCCACAGAATAAAAAAAATATTTTCCAAAAATCTTAGATGTAGAAGAAAAAGCTCCTCAAGGAAGAGCAAACCTGCCTGGTGGACAACTGCCATTAACAGGCTTTTGCTGTCTAAGGGTAAGATGGAGAGAGCCCTAAACTAGAAACACTCCCTCCTCAGCTTAAACAAACAAATAAGACTTCTTGTGAAGTCCTCCAAAGCTAACTATGAATCCAAATTAGCTCCCTCAACTAAGGACAACCATAAGGCGTTCTTTAGTTACATCTGTAACCTAAAAGGAAAGGCCCAGATTTGTGCCGAACTGGTAGTTAATGATACCACATACAGTGAGCCTGTGGGCATAGCTAACCTGTTAGCTGATGACTCCACTGTCCCCACCACAAAGACCCCATGACATCCCTACCAAATGTCCCCTACCTTGTATCTCTAAAGAGCAGGTAGAAAATGCCCTGTCTAAGGCCAAAAACACAGCATCTATGGAACCTGATAACATCCCAGGCTGTGTGCTACATGGGCTCCAACAAAAATTTGCAACAACATTGGGTACTCTTTTCAGTCATAGTCTAAGCAGGGAGGCCCGGGGAGGAACACTCCAGACACATGTCTTTATAACATGGAAGGAAACCAGAGCACCTGGCGGAAATCTACACGAATGCAGGGAGGACATGCAGACTCCACACAGAAGGCACCCCAGCTAAGAATCAAACCGGAGATCCTTCGGCAGTGATGCGACAATGCAGCCACTGCACCACGGACTTGTTTTGTTTTTTTTGGCCACCATTATCCCGTGCCCAAAGGCGGTGCTTCCACTGACCATGGGAACTGTAGACCTGTTAGCCTGACCAGCCTTATCCACAAGGCCATGGCGGGAATGATCATGGACCTTATCAACAAGGACACAGGTAGTCTCCAAACACCTGACCCTACTCAGTATGGATTTGTCAAAGGGGATCATGTCTGTTAAACTTTGCAAACTTCTTTGAGAGAGTTACCAAGACCCTGGATGAGGGGAAATCTGGGCATACAGCCTGTCTATACTTAGCCAAGGGTTTTGACACTGTCCCCCACTCAGGCATCATTGAAAAAACTCACGCAGCTAGGTATCAACCCTTATATCATTAGATGGGTCAATAACTGGCTCACTGATAGAACCCATATAGTCAAAATAGGGGAATCTGCTGCCAACAGCAGACTGTAAACAGTGGAGTTCCACAAGGATCAGTCCTGGGACCTCTACTGTTTGGAATCTGTTTCTCTGAAGTACAACCAAAAACTAAAGTTCTGTTTCTAACAAAGTTGGCTGATGACCGCAAACTGGGAACTATAATAGAATCTCCAAATGATGTCAGCATCCTACAAAAAGGTCTTGAACAAACAAATGATTGGTGCCAAAGTCATTGTAAAGAATATATCATTATCCCTTTTGGTAAGAGCAATGTTCCTGCTAACTACCACATCAACAGCAGCACCCTAAGTATGCACTCAGTGGTGAGAGACCTGGGCACAGAGGTTGACAGCAACCTTAGCTTTGACCACCATGTCTCCATGGTGGTAAGAAGGACATTCTATATTACTCCTCTCATAAGTAAGGGCATTGCCTCCAGAAAAAAAGAAGTTATAACCTCCCTGTACTCTTCCCTCTTTAAGCCAATAATTGAGTACAATGTCCCTTTTGGTGTTTACATTTCCAAGCACCTGCAGCAATTGGAGAGACCACAAAGGTTTCTCACAAGGAAAATTCAAGGTCTTCAGCATATGTTTTATGTGGATCATCTGAAATCACTGTCACTTCATTCTGTTTCATACAGACTACTCAGAGGTGATCTCTGCCTTGCATATAAGGCAATCTCTGACCCTGTATTATTGGAAATGCTGCATATCCACAAGTCAAATGGTACACAGGTTACTCGCTCTAAAGACCATAAGCTGGTATGTGACATTAATAGAACCCGCTGGAGGGACAGATTTGTCTTCCAGAGGTTACCACACCTTTGGAACAGAGTCCCACTTCATGTCAAACAGATCACCTGATTGGCCCTCTTCAAATGCAATCTGAATGATTGGATGGGTAACCATAAATTCACCCCAGGGGATCCACCTGTATCCCTCTTGGACAGGGGCAATAGGTGCTGATCATGGAAATAAGAATAGAACTTGGCTAGGTTTGTGAGGGCCCTCGGGCCATTAGCCTAGTAACTTCTTATGATCCTATGATCCTATGAATTCCGGACCAAACTTCACTGTCAGACACAAAACACTTTTCCCAATACCATAATACAATGTTGACAAATGCAGAGGCAGAAGAGGCCCCCATGGACCCCCTTTTATTTGCTGACGTATTCACCGTCAAAGTAAACATAATTGTTTTTTAACACTGTGTCCATTCTCTCGTGAGTAACCACAATGTCCTCACTTGAAAGAGACCCCAGTCCATCTAAGCCATGAAGGGTTTTACCAAAAACAAGTCCTCCAGAGCTATGATCATAAACATATACTTCTCACAGTATGTGGCACTAGACAGTTTCAGTACAAAATCGCATGAATCCCTTAACACGTTATTTGTTCTTAAATTTTTTTTTAATTTGCTCTCAACCAACAGAGCCATTTTTTAGTACTAACCTTTAGCCCACTGGTGGAACCAGATTGGTACTTAGATCAGCTGCCTGTAGTACTGATAAATACAGCAAGCAGTACCAAGGAGTACCAAGCAGTACCAAGCACCCTTATGGATCATGGTGTTGTATTTAACGCTACTGCAGTATTTATGGTGGAGACAAGATTATGGCCAAGACTAGCCGCTTCGCAGCTTTAGATACATCCACTGAGAGTTCATCCATATTTATCGTTATATTTTTCTGTGAGGAGCATTTAAAATCATTCACTCATGCACAATATCAACCAGGTCATATGCTTACTTGAGTTGAAGACATCTTAGGTCCTTATTGACATTATAGATTCTAACACCTGAGAGATAGTGCGGTCCTTCCATTTTGAATGGAGTGTTATGTATATCTGATTATTAGTTCACCCCCCTCCCCCCCACTAGGACAGAAGCAGGTTGGGTTACTCTTGTCAGGCAAGGACATACTGGATGCTGATTTGTGCCAGGTGTGTAAAGTGTGAATGTGAGCCTGAGGTTTGGCTGTACGTCTGCCTAGGAGGCTTGGGAAGGGATTTTTTCAGTGCCTTGGTAATATGCAGGCTTGGATTTTCAATCAAAGCATAGTGGGATAAGAGTATGTCATATCTCTCATATGTCCATGATTTTGCAGAATGTTCCTTTGTTTGCCTCATAGATTCACACCATCCTTCATAAAATGTTTGATTTTTCTGGTAACTCATTAAGGATTACAGTCAATCTGAGGTATAACTAGCCCTTCTGGTGCCCAGGGCCATTAAGTGATCTGGTACCCCCATTAAAAAAATTGGTTACTCTACATTAAACTGTAGCAACCAACTTGCTGCAAGCATAACAAGCTGCTTGCTACAGATAACAGGGAGTGCTGAACACTTCAGTTGTGATTGAAAATGTGTTACCAGCATTCATTTCTGAATGCTGATGATGAACTAGACGACGCATGGAGTTCTGAAGCATTTCCAGAAAAGGCAAGTGCCAGACATTTCAATTTCATAATTCTTATTGTTCTGAAAGTGTATGTCTTTAGATGGGTTTCAAAGCATGTTGTTCTGTTAACTCCCTCCATTATGTTTGGCTTTATCAAGAATTATTGAGCAAAGAAGTTGAGAGTTATGGAGTACTCCATCCGCTCACAACTGTAGTGAGTGGTGTGCCTCCAGTTTGACTTGGACCAGTGTGGGGGGGGGGGTGTCATTGAACACGAGTCACTTACTACTTCACCTTATGGTACATAGTGAAAGTAGGTACACAACGGATGATGTAAGAGCAGACTGTGGTCTCATGTTTGCAGAAATGAAGCAATATATCAAAAAAGTCTCAGAAATGCAGACACAGATAACAGACAATACTAAGCAATCACAATACAAAATATCAAAAATGACCCCAAAATGCAGGCAATATAAGCACAGTTATATGACAATTCCCTTCCAGAACTCACCACTGCACTGCACTAAAAAGCCTAAACTGGTTAAACGTATGATATATACAACTTCTTACCATGTATAAAATTATCCATCATCCATCTAAATAACATTCAACACAATTATATCAAAGTTGGTCATGATTGAATGACTAAAACACCAGTCTGTACACAAACCTATTAAACATGCTGGGCATCTTTATACTCATACCAAGTTGTTAAGGCCTGGAACTCCTCATACCTATCCTTGAGGGGAATAACCCCCCTCCCATCCTTCAAAACCACTCTGAAAGACTTCCTAACCAAAAGCTGGCTCTGTGTTTGTTCAAAGCCAGTATAAAATATATTCCTAAATGTGAACAAGTCCCTTTTTCATACCTTGCATCTCCTTACCTTTCCTACTGCGCACACATGTATCAGTTTCTTCCCCCTGGATTTCTCTTTAAATATACCATAAGCCTGCTTATTGCAATTCCATTTTATATTATACTAACTTGCCTTTAATTTCTCCATAAACTGTTTAAAATTTCTCTTAACTATTAAATCATTGTCATATAACTTGTATCTATTCTTAACAAATATTTTCATATAATGTCTAATTTGGTATAATTATTTAAACTGTTGATGTTTTTGGTATTATTTTTAAAGACTGTAAATTTATTATTCTTAAAATGTTTTGTAATACTTTGCAGTTTTCTCCCCCAGGATTCCGCTGAAAATGGGCTCCAACCCCATCAAATTTTCAATAAATAAATAAATATAAGCAGCAGCAGAAATGCTGTGTGGTGCAAAGTAATATGATATATGTGTTAAGTTATTTGTATGCATTATTCAGCTGTCCAGTAAATTAATGAGTGTCGTACTGGATTTGTTGTAGCATACTGGGTTATAGTGGTCCATAAATTAAGTGCTTGCATAAAAAATAATATATGTGTGTAGCTATCGATCTATATGAGTGTGTGCGTGTGTGTGTGTGTGTGTGTGTGTGTGTGTGTGTGTGTGTATATATATATATATATATATATATATATATATATATATATATATATATATGAGTCCCTATCAGAAGGAAAAAGGTCATAATAACATTAAAAGAACAAACCAGGAATATCTAAAACTCAGAAGGTTGAAAAGCAAAGAGCTTCATTGTGCGGGATCACAGTACAGTACAGTAGAGATTGCAGTTTCCCTTCATTCCTCACTGTAGTGTGATCTCAGAGTTTGTATATATAATTAGCAGGGGTTGTGGGATGGTGCAAGGGTGATGTGCCACTGTAAAGATGTAGATGTGTTTTTTCCTTTTTGTTGAACTTCCAGGTTTTCAATGTTCCCGTTTTGGTCTTTTGACATTCACTGTTGTGAGCTTATATATGTGCAGGCACACATACCCAGGCACATAGCATTTTCAAAATATCTTCATAAAAATAATTCTCTGCAAATTTTCTTTTAAGCTTATATATTTTCTTGTAAGATTTTTCATTGTAGTTTAGTAACCCTTTTCCTTTGAAGTACGCTTGTTTTCAAATAATATATTGTTTGTCCCAGTTTTAATATTTCTTGCATGCAGAATAGACAAGTGTCATACATTTTATTAGATTTATAGCTTTGGTATTAGCCTCTAGGCAGACTAGACTAATATATTGTTTGGCATTTTAAACAACGCTTGAGGTAGCAGGTTTACAGCAAAGTCGTCATTGCTAATGTTACTGACTTAATGAATATTATCTGTGCTTTATTGCACATTTGTTTGTAACAGCATACATTTACTAAAATAAAACACCAGAGCATACCACAGCAGCCCCTTTGGGACTGAAATTTCATTTAATTCTGAGTTTTAGCACCTCCTGCCCAATTACTACCGCTTGACTAACTGGCTGTGCGCCATGTGAACTTCATCAGTAGGTCAGCAGTGCTGTACAAATAAAACATTGTGATGTTCAGGGTTTCACTACAAAAATATTACATTAACATTTGCTGTAGAATGTTTCTGTTTTCAGAAAATCATTTTGAACTGATGTATATTCTATTCAGATAGCCGGGTGTGTCTGGCAATGAAATTAGATATGTAAATATGCATGTACATTCATTTGGGTATATATATATATATATATATATATATATATATATATATATATATATATATATATATATATATATATATATATAGCTATATATATATATATATATATGACTGTGTGAAGAACTGATGTATTAAATAAGACATGAAAGGAGACCATGATAATTATATTATTACATGTGCATTCTAATCCTGCCATATCTCTCAGGTGTAACTCATTATGAGGAATGTTCCCTATTTTGAGTCTTAAAAAGTCTTTGTTCCTTGTTGTTCAATACTGAAATATAGTCTCACAGTTTTATTGTCAAAGCTTTTTTTAACTAATATCAATAGTAAATAATACTGAACCTTATTTATACATACAAATAACAGTTTGAGTACTAAGTACACATTTTAACAATCCTGTGATCTTCCTAGTTGAATTTTTAGTAAGCTGTTAGCACGTGTTGCACATTTAGCCAGTGTGTTCCACTTTATGGGTGTTGGTGTTCACATTTTGAAGAAACAAGGTTTAGAGTTATGAATAAGCCAGTCAATTCATATATCAATCATTTATGTTGTACTTCTAAATTTTGGGTCACTGCAGTAAACTAATGCAATGGATAATAAAAACAGCAAGCAATAAATGGTAAAAACTAAGTTTGAGTCAAATTCAGCACTGGAAATAAAAGGATGGTAGAATAAATGAGTCATTAGGGCCCTCTTAGAGCAATTAATAACAAAGCTAATCTGTAGCTACATGAACAATTTGCTCTGTAAGACAGGAACCTGATAAGGTGGGAAATTATTTTTTGCATATGTTTGTAACTTTATCCTCTCAAAAGTCTTCTGACAGTGAATCACAAACCCCTTTAACTAAGTGAGACCCATAATGTTCATGCAAATCCCAGTTAATATTACAGGCGGCTACTTGTCAACTCTGTGTCACAGATGGTTTGGGTCTGAGTACACCCTATATGACCTGGGTTCAGTTAGAAGCCCTATCATTGGAAGAGCTGGCTGCAGAAGTGCTGGAGGGAGTGGCTACCACTGGCTGTTCCACCATGGCAGTGAGTGTTGGCTTTAGCAAAGGGCTGCGGCATTTACAAGAAAGACTCTAGGGTGCATAAGTTTGGAATTCTGGCTAGATGGAAATGTATGTGGATGCACGGACATGTGCTTGGAAATGTTCACTGGCACTGATCCAGCGCACCAGGTCCTGCACTGGGCATGTTAGCAGTACATGAAAAGGTTTCTAACCTCTGACTGATGACAGCTGTGATCCCCAGCTCTTATCTCCCCTCTTTTATTGTCCATGAATGGGGTTCAGGAAGAATAAATGGGACAGCAGAAACTTGTTGGTCACTGGGGGAGCGAGGCAGGGCCAAAAGTATTATTTAAAATATACATGAAAAACTTGTATTTGATTCTTCAGCAGATTGGAAGCTGTTTCACATTCCACAGTGCTGGGTAACATGATCCTATCCTGGTGCTCCTGTCAGAAGCCTAGCTGTTCTATTCTATAAGAATACTTTTTTATTCTCTTGTGGACAGTAAATGAGAAGAAGCAAGTTTTTTCTTTTGGTTGGATATATTCAGTGGAGGACCATAAAGACTAAATTTCTTCACTTTGATTGTCTTTATGGTATAGACTGTATACATCATCGATGGCGCAAAGGGGTCTATGTTTGCCGAACGGCATGTTCCTCGAACGGCCAGTCATCATAAACATAGCATCGAAAGTTTGTTTTATTGAAAGGCCATATCATTGAATGATCATAATTGGACAACATAAAGAAAATGGCACAAAGTAAGTACTTATCGGTAACGTAGGAATAAGGAAAGCTGCCCTTTCCCCACTGTACTGCAGTCTCGGAGTTGGTATATGTAATTAGTGTGGGGGTGTGCACATGAGGAGAATTTGAACACCGGACCCTTATGTGGACACTGCACACCACCCACTCCCCTTGGGGCTGAGTACCCCCCACCCCCTTCTAATTATTATATACCAACTGAGATTGCACTACAGTGGGGAAAGGGCAGGTTTCATTATCCCTACGTTATAGATAAGTACTTACTTTATGCTGTTTTTTTTATGTTGGCCAACTATGATTGTCCGATGATATTTTTTACAGTCATGTGGCCTTTCAAAGAATGGCACATTCGACGTTGTGTGTGCAATGAATGGCCATTCGGGGAATGTGCCATTCCTTCATTAAACATAGACCCAGCCAAAGCTGCTGTATTTCTGCTGACATCCTGCGCCAGTACTTTATATCTGTCTTTCCTTTCTGTGTTCCAGCATATGACACCCTCATTCTTTTGAGAGCCTTCTTTTTTTTCCTTGCTTAAGCAGTAGAATTTTGTTAACTTTGTGCAATAAATACTGGTCCCCCAACCATTGTCATCCTTAAACAGTAGGATGGCTGGATTTCTTTCGTGAGTAATGATTTTTGTTTTTGCCAGAACTTCGTTGTGACTCTCAATACTGCATTTCTAAGCCAGTTTCTGCAAATCCCTGAAATTCTTTCATTTTACTCCTCTGTCTTGTAATTGTATTACCTCCCAGTCAGCATATGTCACCATCTAGCAAATCTTCAGTTTACTCAGGTATATGGGCCTTACTCAGGTATATGTGCATTAGCCTTACTCAGGTGTGTGTGCCTTATTCAGGTATATGTGCCTTACTCAGATATATGTGCTTTACTCTGATTAACATCTCTGATTTATATAGTTCTTTGTCTGGTTTGTATTTGACTTTGTGGTCATATTTCTTTGCAGATTAAATGACATCTTTTGTAGACGTAGATGTATGTTGTACAAGGAAGTATGCTTTTACTGGCATTTGTGGGTATTCTCCACTTTTTCCAACAATTCCTTCTTTTCCAAATAAACCAAACACCAGTCTCCAGAACAAATAAATCTGAGAAAGTGTAGGCACAGTAAAAAAAAGTTCAAATTTTATTTACCTTAAAGGTTGAAAGCTTTCATCTGCCTGTATCGTAAGACTTCAGTGCTTTCCTTTGGTTTATCGGGAAAACAAATAATTGTTGACAGTTGTGTTTTATCAATTGTGTTACTAGTTTAAGTACTTCACTTTTTGTCATAACTTTAATTATGGAATTTCTTTCACTGGGACATTAATGATAACACTTCCTTTTCTGTTTCAGCATATGTATTGTATGCATTTGTAAATGCTCTTGACCCATACGTATCTTATCTATTTGTTCTGTAAAATCAACGCCCTTAAACCATTTGGTCCTAGTGTGTAAATCCATATTTCATACCATTAAAGTTTATATTATTCTTATTTGTACATACAAGTATATCGACTAATATACACTTAATCTTAAAAAAAGAAATTCAGGAGGGTTAGGTAGTAGTAGTTATCCAAGCAGCAGTTTCTGCAGCACCAGTGTGTGTGTGTGTGTGTGTGTGTGTGTGTGTGTGTGTGTGTGTGTGTGTGTGTGTGTGTGTGTGTGCGCGTGTGTGCGTGTGTATGGGTGTGCGTGTGTGTGTGTGTGCATGTGTGCGTGTGTATGTGTATGCGTGTGTATGCGTGTGTGTGCGTGTGTGTGTATGTGTGTGTGTGTGTGTGTGTGTGTGTGTGTGTGTGTGTGTGCGTGTTGCTGTTTTTTTGTCCATGACCTTTTCACAGTGTTCCAATAAAATGCCTACAACGTCTCTTATTCCTGTCAAATGAAGCAACAACCATTGATGTTAAGTTGTCTATCTCGCCTTCATTCTTGCTGGATGGGTTCGGAGCCGACCTCGGCTCCGACTCGGCCACTCTAAAAGCTCGAGAGTTGGTTCCACCGGCTCGAGGCTCCCCTTATATCCCACAATGCTAGGCGGTATTACCTCAGATCTCGTTTGCCGCTACAGCTATCGAGACGTGTTGCTTCACCGGCTTCAGGTTAGTGTAGGAAATAGTTTAAAAAGTTGATTAGAAACCCTTTAATTTAGTTTTCCATACAGTTTCCCCTTACCTTAAAGGTCTTTGATCCCTTTATTCTAGTTCTTAACCTTTTTTTACTTTAAGAACTTATACGTTCTTCCCTTAGGCCTTCGGGCCCTCCCATTCCCTTGGAGTGTATGTGTTTTCTGTAGGGACTTAATAACACTAAACAGCTAATTTATTTAGTTTAAGTTTTCTGTTTTTAGTTTATAGTGTAATCGGTGTGTTTGTGTTTGTGTGTGGTTACACTTGTTCCTTGATATGTCCAAGGATTCGAAGGTCTCAGGCTTCAAGAAGTGTGACTCGTGCTGTCAGAAAATGTCTCTGACAAACGGTCACACTTCTTGTGTGTACTGCCTGGGACCTTTACACCTGCAGGACTCTTGTGCTGTATGCCATGGCTTCAGCCCTAGAGTCCTGCAGGAAAGAAAGAACAAGCTCATTTTAAGGGGCTTGCTTAAGCCTGAGGGTCCCCCGACTGCTACTTCGGGTAAACCCTCTAAGGCTCCTAGGTCTTCGACTCCAGCTACTGAGTCGACGCCTAAGACATCGGTCTACGACATCGGCTCCGGCTGGAGCCGATGAGACTCGAACTGCTACTTCTGTGGTTCCCTCGGCTCCGGCTGGAGCCGAGGCATTGGAAATTTCTGAGTCGGCTCCGATCAGACCATCGGAACCGACATCTAGAAAGAGGTCCAGGTCACCGTCCCTTGGCTCTGTTCATTCGGCTCCAGCATCTCCCTTGCTGTCTGAATGGAGCCATAGATCTCACTCCTCTAGATCATCGAGGCTTTCGGATCATGACCTTCAGAGGGTAGTGAGTCGACTTCTTAAGTCCGAGACACTGGCCCAAATGCTTCAGAGCCCGACTCATCAGTCGATGCTTAACCCTATCCCTCAAAATGTTCCTCCTCCGACTCCTTTGAGCTCGGAGCCGGGGCGTTTCGGAACCGAGACTGTGGTAGCGTTGGAACCGATACAATTGTCTTCGGTTCCGTCATCGGCTCCGATTTCTTCTTTGGAAGAATCTCGGCGCCGGACTTCCCTCGTCGGCTCGAGGGGTGAGTGGCATCAGACCCTTGTCCGACCCCGCTCTCCCTCTCGGCGCTTCGGCGCTGGTGAGTTCGACTCCGACATCGGCCTCGGAGCCATCACTGTCGGTGCTGAGGGAGGTTTTCAGCTTTTCGGAGCGGGGACCTTTGGCTCTGCCTGACAGAGGTGCCTTCGAGGTCATGCGAAGTGTGTTAGAACCTGGTTCAACACCACAGTCGGCTCCGTCCGTCCCTCCCTCTTCGGTGCCTCAGGTTATGTCTGCTCACTCCCTCATCCCAGACTGCAGAGAGCCAGCTCCTCAAGAATCCCCTGTGGGGATCTCATCCTCTTCCGAGGCCTCTCCTGAATTGGCAGGGGAGCCCCCTAGGAAGAGAAAGTGCAAGAGGAAGCACATAGACTCACCTGAGTCTGTCACCTCTGACACGGATTTAGAGGATTCCGAGAGTTCCCCCCGTTCCCCTTCTGAAGATGTCTCTTTTGCGGACATTCTAGAGATCCTGAAACAGAGGGGAAATTGGCCAGCCCTTAACCCTTCGGAGGATGAATCTGTGTATCTTGAGGCGTTTGGCTCTCGCCCTTCCACCTCCTGGGTGTCCCCCCCCTTTGACCCCCTCATGCAGGTGGTAGCTAAAAAGGCTTGGACGGCTCCTGACTCTGTGGACCCCACCCCCAGGAGACCTTCAAAGTTTATCACAGCACCAGCAGATAAGCAATTTCTGACTAAGGGAGTTTCTGTGGATGCTATGGTGGTAGCTGCCGCCACTAAGAAGGAGCTAGCTGATCCTTCGGTGCCTGTCCATCCTCCTAACAAGGAATCTAGGTCTATGGACAGGTACGGGAAGCAGATGTTTTCATCAGCAACCTTTGCTATGCGTTCGCTCAACTACCTCTGTCATTTCACTCGTCTTCAAAGAGACTTGATCAAGGAAGCGAGTGAGATGTTAAAGGATCCTACAGCTGCGGGTTTTCAGGATAAGATGAACGCTCAGCTGGCTACCCTAAATTCTATAGCTAACTCCTCCATGCGCCTCCTCTCATATGCGGCTGATGGAGCAAGCAGAGCCGCAGGGACGGGTGTGGCCTTACCCCGGCATGCCTGGATGCGGCTATGCAATTTTGCGGACCCCTTTAAAACATCTTTCACTAATTCCCCGTTTGATGGATCATCCCTCTTTGGTCCTCAAGTGAAAGAAACCTTGACGAGGTGCGAGACGGATGTCAAAACTCTTTCTGCCGTCGGAGTCCGTTTTTCTACTCCTTCTAGGCCTTACCCCAAAGGCCAGAAAAGTGAGAAAATGTGGTTCCAAACAATCTCAAGGGACTTTGCCTGACGACAGAGTCGGTTCCCTCCAGAGGCAGAGGAGGGAACAATAATGGTAGATGTCCCCTAGAGGCAGGGGGTCCAGAACCAGGGCAATCGAGAAACCTTTTCCGATAAGCCCTTCCAGCATCCCTGAGGTGTTGCCCGACTGTCCACCTTCGGAGGCAGTCGGGGAAGATTGTCACTGTACCCAGAAGCCTGGCGATCCCTAACTCAAGACAAGTGGGTACAGTCCATCATTTCCGAAGGCTATTCCATTCCGTTCTTTCGTATTCCAAATCAATCAAAAAAATCCCTTCCAGATGTTCCACCCGCTCAAAGGGATCAAGCAGCGTTGGAAATATCAAAGTTGCTTGCAAAAAGAGCCATTCAGCCAGTGCCAGCAGACCAGCAAGGATCCGGAATCTACTCCAAGTTCTTTTTGGTTCCAAAGAAAACAGGGGACTGGAGACCCATTTTGGATTTCAGTATCTTAAACAAGTCGGTCAAGAAAACAAGATTTCGGATGGTCACGCTACAATCCATCCTACCCCTATTGGGAAAGGAAAACTGGATGTGCTCTATAGACCTCCAGAATGCGTACTATCATATAAAAATGAACAGACGCTCCAGGAGATTCCTCCGCTTCAGGCTGGGAACCAGTCACTTTCAATTCAGAGCCCTGCCCTTTGGACTCACCACTGCCCCCCGGGTGTTTACCAAATGCATGGCAGTGGTAGCTTCTCACCTGAGACGTCAAGGATTCCAGGTGTTTCCATACTTAGATGACTGGCTCCTCACAGCTCCTACCAAGCATCTTCTTCTAATAGCCAGAGACTACACCTTTCGCATTTGTCAAAAGTTAGGTATCTCAATAAATTGCAAAAAGTCTGTTTTGTCGCCTTGTCGTGCGATTACCTTCATAGGCGCAAATCTAGACACAGTCAACATGTCTGCGAGACTCACAGTCCAAAGAATAGCAGACATATGCAAACTGGTCTCCCTTCTCTTCCACAGCAACAGAGTCAAAGTCAGATTAGTTCTGAAAGTACTGGGGATTATGGCGGCTGCTATCCCTCTACTTCTATTAGCCAGATTTCACATGAGAATCCTTCAATGGATGCTCTTCACACAATGGTCGTACCAGCAACTTCCGAAGTCCCACACCATTATGACTACGCAAGCATGCAAGAATCATCTTCTTTGGTGGATTTCTTCCCCCCAGCTCTTCCTGGGAAGACCCTTCGTTCCTCCCCCTCCGGTTGCTACTCTGACAACGGATGCCTCCCTGATCGGGTGGGGGGGGCATTATCAGGGCAGAACAGTCCAGGGCATATGGCAACCAGATGAACGCCACTTGCATATAAATGTTCTAGAGATGAGAGCAGTGCTTTTAGCGTTGCAAGACTCTCTTCCCTTGGGAACGATAGCAATCCAGACGGACAACATGTCTGTAGTGTGGTATATCAACAAACAAGGCGGAACCAGGTCCTATCCCCTATGTCGAGAAGCACTCAGACTGTGGCAATGGGCGATTTCTTCTCAGCGGTTTCTGATAGCAGTGCACATCCCCGGGAAGTCCAATCTTATCGCGGACAAGTTGAGCAGAGCTATCCTCATGCCTCACGAGTGGTCTCTGAAAGATTCTATTTTGGAGAAAATTTTTCTCAAGTGGGGTCAGCCTTGCTGCGACCTTTTTGCTACTCCCCAAAACAGCAAGTGCAGAGATTATTTCACCCTATTCCCGTTACCAGGCCAGCCCAGCAGAGACGCTCTAGTCCAAGTTTGGCCCCGGGGACTTCTGTATGCATTTCCTCCCTTCCCACTAATCTCTCAAGTGATACAGAAAGCTATCGCTCAGAAGGCCTCATTGATCCTCATTGCTCCTTACTGGCCTCTACAGGTTTGGTTCCCCTTTCTACATCAATTTCTGTTGGAGAAACCTTGGCATCTGGACCTAGTTCCAGATCTTTTGATCCATCAGTCGGGTCAGTTATATCGCTCCCTCCCCTCTCTGAACCTCACTGCTTGGTTCCTCCAGTTCCAACCTTAGCCAGGCTTCCTCAAATATCTCACTCTGTTTGAGATATTTTGATAGCTTCCCATAAATCTTCCACTCGGAAGATTTATCTGAGTAAGTGGAAACGTTTCGCCTATTGGGCTCAAGGAAGGGACATAGATCCTTTCACTGCTCCCATCCAAACAGTCCTTGATTTTCTAGCTGAACTTTTCCATGCAGGTTCATCTCCTTCTACTCTTAAAGTTCAATTGGCAGCTATATCTAACTTTCATGTGGGCATCTCAGATTCCGCCATCATGTCCCACAAGCTTTGCAAAGTGTTCCTGAAGGGAGTTTTTCTTCTTAAGCCTCCGATAAGAACTCCTCCTCCTTCTTGGGACCTTAATTTAGTTCTCACATCTTTGATTCTTCCCCCTTTTGAACCTGCAGCTTCTTGTTCAATGAAATTGCTATCCTGGAAGACTCTCTTTCTGATAGCCATTACTTCAGCTAGAAGGGTCTCAGAACTTCATGCACTCAGCAGTCGACCACCCTATCTGTTGTTTCATAAGGATAGGGTATCCTTATGGACCAATCCATCCTTCTTACCTAAAGTAGCCTCTGCGGCAAATCTAAATCAAGACATAGACCTCCCTGTGTTTTTTCCTAACTTTTCTAACAGGTCTGAACAAAAATTGCATTGGCTAGATGTTCATCGTCAATTAAGATATTATTTGGACAGGACCAAACAGATCAGAAAAACTGACCAGTTGTTTGTTTCTTATGCAGAAGGTAGAGAGGGCCTTGCAGTTTCGAAGGTATCACTCTCCAGATGGCTAACATCCCTGATTTCCTTTGTGTATGAAATTAGACACCAAAAGTTGCCTAACAAACCTAAGGCTCATTCGACTATGGCTTTGGCTACTTCTATAGCTTTCCAAGACAGGCTGCCTATTGATACCATTTGTGCAGCAGCTACATGGGCTACTCCTCACACTTTCATTTCTCATTATAAGTTGGATCTAACTTCTAGACATAGAGCTAATTTTGGTTCCACTGTTCTCAAGAGTCTGTTCCGATAGGCCACCCGGGACAAGGTGCTAGGGACGCGGTCCCATCCAGCAAGAATGAAGGCGAGATAGACAACTTAACATATAGAAGTTATGTTCTTACCATAACGTTCCATGTTAGTTGTCTTCTTCTCGCGTTCTTTCTTGCGTCCCACCCTCCTTCCCCCTAGCCTGGACAGACCTAGAGGAGTTTGTTTGTGACCTCTCTTTCTACCACCTCTATTATATATATGTATATGCTATACTATGCATATATTCCCCCATCAGGTTTCAGGTCACCTTATTCCTTTCCTTGTATAGAGGTGGGTTTTTCCCTTTCCATTAGTTTTGGATTTATTATTGGCTGGGCCTAGCTTACAAACGAGATCTGAGGTAATACCGCCTAGCATTGTGGGATATAAGGGGAGCCTCGAGCCGGTGGAACCAACTCTCGAGCTTTTAGAGTGGCCGAGTCGGAGCTGAGGTCGGCTCCGAACCCATCCAGCAAGAAAGAAGGCGAGAAGAAGACAACTAACATGGAACGTTATGGTAAGAACATAACTTCTATTTTTGATATCATTCCAGAATTTGTAAATTTTAGAAGAACCCGAAAGCTAAACACATTTTGCACATGCATGTTTAAATTCAACATTCATAAGCCTTCAGAAAAATACTCAGGAAGTCATTTGTTTTAGATTTTTTAGATTTAGTTTTGTCTATATGTTTTTTTAACTTTCTAAACACGTGTATCTTTTCATTGAGAGCGCAGATTTTTCTTCTGGCAAAGTGACTTTCTTAGATTCGTAATTTTTGTAAACCGAAATTGAGGGATTGAATCTAATAATGTAATATATAGAGGGACTGAATTTAATACTAAAATATGTCATTTATCTCATACTGTTAAGTTTTTTTAAGTCAAAAATTGCACATGAGGGGCGTGGCCAAGGATGAACACAAGATAGCAGCAGATTTCTTCAGCTCCACCAACTTAACTGCACTGATAGGAAATAATTACTTTAAAAATCAACTAATGAAATAATTTTCTTTCTAAATACATTTGGAATATCAGTTTCTTGAATAATATCTAAAAAAGAAAGAAAATTTCAATAATTTTCCTGTCAGAAATCATCTTGGAAATTTCTCTTTCATTACCTCTGTTCAAAATGAGTTCCAGTAAGGCAAACAGTCAGGATTCCAGCATCAAGAAAGAGCTTCAGTCTCTGATATCTACTATTCAGCAACTAACAACCAAAATGGACAAACTGGATACTAAAATTGATAACTTCATAGAAAAAACTACAAAACAAATGGATTTGTTACATCAAGACTTGCAACAACAGAAGGCTCAGATTACAGGCATAGAAGAGTCTATTAATGATATGGAGAACAGAATCCAGGAAGAAGAAATTAACATTGAGTTTTTGCTGAAGCAGAACACACAGCTACAATCCAAACTTGATGACCTGGAAAACAGATCTAGGCCTAATAATATTAGGATTTTTGGACTGCCAGAAAATATAGAAGGTAACAACATTACTTCCTTTTTAAATACTTGGCTTCCCAAAACTTTAGACTTGTCAGAAGCATTTTCTTTTGGTATTGAAAGAGCCCATAGGTCCTTATCTAATTTTAACTCTAACAAAAGTATCCTAGATCAGTTATAGTAAGATTTTTATCATCTTATGACAAGGAGATGGTATTAAAATCTGCATGGGCTAAAGCACCTATTAAAATTAATGAGGCAACTGTGCTTTGACAATGACTATTCTTCCTTGGTAATAACTAAAAGAAAAGTTTTTGCCATTAATAAGAGAGCTTAAGAAAGCACAGTTCAAAACTTACCTTTTATTTCCTGCCAAACTAAAAATCTTTTTACCTGATGGCCCTAAATTTTTGAAGACTTGGACTCTGCTTTGCTGTATATTAAAAAAAATAAGATATTAGATAAAATAGAAGATATGGAATGGGCAAGTCCTTCGTTAAAGAGGATGGCAACAGGAACTTCTTGGAAGACTTCAGAGAAGCAAAAAAGACTAAAAAACAAATGACATGTTCTATATATTTTTTTTCTTTCTTTCCTTCTCTCTTAATCTCTTCAAATACAGTTCTGCATCTCCAGAAAGCCACAAACATTTTAAAGATTTATTCAAAGTTATTTTTCTGTGTGCAAAGAACTGTTTTTGTTTCATAAATAGTCAAACTCTCTGAGGAACAAATAACATGCTATCAATCAACTTGTTTCTCTTTGTGATAAAGAGACCTAAGGTTAGTAATTTGATACATTTTCTCTCTCTTCTTGTTTTAAATAACGACATTCTTTATAAACTATGCATTTAGTGAGGGGTGGGGGAGGGCAAGGAGAGAAGTATGATGTAAAATATGGAAAAAGTGAAATAATAACTTATTAGTTCTTTAAAACTATATATGCTGTTTAAACACTGTTGCTAAATATTATATCATGACTTTATTGCTTATACATGATTACAAATAATATGTCATGATATAATTGCAAATAATTAGAACTAAAATAGTTGTAAGTAATATGTTTCATGTTTAACTTTATTAATACAAACAGCAAGCAATATTTCTTTGTAGATACTCTTTGTAGCTTCCTTTTTTCTTTCTTCTCTCTCTTTCTTTTTTTTCTCTACCTCTCTTTCTCTCTTATAAGTACAGTTATATGCTTCTGATAATACTGATATATGTATATAATAAGATTTGTATGAGAAAATGAAATGGGGCATATAAAAATAAGTTATATAATATGTTAAATAACTGTAGGCTTGGTTTCACTGTCATAGAGACTGTAATGACTTGTAAAATACTTCGCGAAGGTTTTGCACTATTTAGTTTCATTTGTATTACTAAATGAATGTCAGTCACTTGTATTTACTAAAATTCCCGCCAGAATGTTAAGGGAGACAATTTGGGTCGTGGGTTACCTCGTGAATAGTGTCCTCGAGTTGTTTTAAAAGCTTCAACACTCAGAATACATGCAGAGAAGCTGAATGCAGTCATTTTGAACTTTGACCCCTGATTTCACACTGACACATCGCAGATTCAAGAAGAACACTGTTCCAGGAAGTAGAACTGCTATAAATGCGACTTTGTGATGAAAAACGAACTTTATGACATCTAAATGTGAGTTATTCTTTATAACAACTTACTTCTTTAAGATGTAATTTATAAAATATGAAAGTTATAATGATTTTAAATGATTCAGTATGCCATAGTAAGCAAGTGAGATATTTTAGAAGGCATAGAAGGTAAAACACATATACACATATTTTTGAAAGCTTACATGACTGCAGCATATTAATGTATATAAATACTTACGATTTAAACATATATAATGTTATAAATCATTTGCCTTAACTAACTGACAAGCACAAGTATCATTATGTCTATATTTTAGAAGAAACTGTCATGTGACATATTTTAAAGCTGCAGTTCAGATATATAAAATACAGATGGCTTTCATCACAATGATTTATGTATAACTAGGAATTATCATTGCTGTGCAGTATGACTTGTAAACATATGTATGAGTATAAATATTTTATTTACTGGCAATAATAAGTATGAGAAGAAAGCTTTGGTGCAAGTAATTTAAAGTTTTTAAAACTGTTAACTGCATTTCTATGGCAGAAAGTAGGAATACCCTAATATATGTAATGTCTGAACCATTATAGTCTAAGTTATTGAATCCAAATGAACATAAGAACTTATTTTTACAAACTTTTAATAAACTAATATATAGATATGCTCCTTTTTTTTTTTTTTCTCTCTCTCTCTCTCTTCCTTTCTCTCTCTCTCTCTTCTCGGTTCCCATTATCAAGTTTATTAGAATGCTATTTTGATTATGAGTGTATTTTACAAAATAGATGTACATAGTAATATAAGCTGTATAAATTGTTTAGCTTTGTCTTACTAGATAATCTAATTAAATGATGTTAACTTTAGTTAATAATAGTTAGTATTGAATTGATATGGTGGCAGCTGAGGTACTGCTGCTTAGGATAGGGGGATACCTTGAGTGGTATGTGCTACTCAAAGTTGGAGTTCTTAACTCCAGGCTGGGTGCAATGTTTAATCCTAATATTATTTTCACCTGTTTATTGTTGTTTGTATATAGTTCTGACATCCACAACACATTTTATAAACTTATTGTCACTACAAATAAAAGTGAAGCTTATACAAAATCCCATAAGATTTTCAATAAATACAGCTATAATTAATGGCACACCTAAAGGAGGAGGTATAATATCATTTATTTTGTTAATTGTTATTCTGATTATATGTTTTATATGTTTATAAAAGCTAAATGATTTCTCTAAAAGGAATTTCTTTAAACATTAATGGACTGAATAACCCATGTAAAAGGGCAAGTTTAATGAGATACATTAATTTGCATAGGGCCAACTTAGTATTCCTTCAAGAAACACATCTCCTGAAAAAGGATATTGATAAATTAGCCACTAATAAGTATACAGTCTTGGTTAGTTCAGAACACACTCAGAAAAAAAGAGGAGTGACTATTTTATGGAATAAAAGTATGCCCATACCTAAAACTATTAAGTCTTATAAAGATGATAAAGGAATGTTTTGTATGGTTACAATACAGATTAATGGAAAGACATATACATTAATCAATGTATATTGGATACCAGGAATTGGCATTAATACAGTGAAACACCATCTCAATAAGATCATATTATTTTCTATAGGAGATATTATTTTAGCAGGTGACTTTAATTGTATCCTACATGAAAAATATACTACTACTATAGGAAAAAGGAAAATTACATCTAATGCAAAACATTTAAAGGATTTTGTTAATTTATATCATTTGAATGATATTAATAATCAGATAGATTCAAAATCATTACCATACACTTTTTTTCTAACAGATACAAAACTTATTCAAAAATAGATAGAGTCTTTATTTCTAACCAGATGGTTACAGACTTACTTAATTCTAAAATCATTTTGTGTCCTATATCAGATCATAATTCAATTGTCTTTGAGTTTATGATAAAAAGTACTTACAATGTTCAGATCAAAAGGATATCAGCATACTTAACTCAACTAAAAGACTATAAAGAATATTTACTTTCAGAAGTGCAACATTTTTTAGACTTAAACAATACACCTGAAGTCTCCATTGTTTATGTTTGGGATGCTTTAAAATCATATTTATATGGACAAAGTATCAGATGGTATAATAATAAAAGGAAATCTTGGGACAAGGAATTACTAGATATTTAAAGCAAATTAGACTCATACAAACATAATAATAAAGAAAATATTATGGACAAAAAAGTCATTGAAGAAATAAATAAATTAAATGAGAAATACAAAGAAATTTTAACTCATAAAGTTAAAATAACATTAGAGAAATATACGTTTTTGTCTTACTCAATAAGTCCCAAATACTTACATAGACTTAAAATAAAACAAAAAGGTTGAATAAACAAAATCATATCAAAGAAATTTTCTCTCCAAGGAAAAAGAAGAATGTTTCTAGTTTACCAGAAATATTAGATGAATTTAGAAATCACTTTCACAAAATTAATCATAATAACATTAACATGGAGCCTAAAGATAAAATAAAGAAATTTATAACTACAAACATGAACAAAAAACTTAATAAACAACAGACTAAACTAATGGATAAAAATGTTTCATATACAGAGGTTATTACACAAATAAGCAAGCATAAATCAAACAAAGCACCAGGTAATGATGGTATTATACCAGAGATCTATAAAATTATTCCCAAAAGTACTTACTCATTAATACATAAGGTTTTTATTTTGGCCCAAAATGAGTTAACAACTCCCCCATCTTGGCAATACACATTTATTTCACCAATTTTAAAACCCAATAAAGACCCAACCAGATGCACTTCATATAGACCTATTTCATTACTTAATGTTGACTATAAAATGTTTATGAGTATTTTTGCTGATAGATTAAAGACAATCATCCCAGGCATTATAGATATAGACCAGACAGGCTTTATTGTAAATAGAAATACTTTTGATAATATAAGGAGAACTTTAACGTTAATTGATTTTGCAAATAGGAAAAAGAAAGATTTAACACTTATTAGTCTCGATATAAGTTCAGCATTTGATTCAGTAAGTTGGGACTACTTGTTTATCTTACTGAAGTGCACAAACTTCTCAGATGCATTTGTAAATCTAATTGAACATCTATATAAAGGAGCATTGGCTTACATTAAGATAGGAACATATGTCTCACAAAAAATACCCATTTTAAAAGGTACAAAACAAGGGTGTCCACTCTCTCCACTATTATTTACTTTAATAATGGAGCCTTGGGCTAATCTGATCAGCAACAGTACTGATATAGAGGGATTTGATATAGATGAAAATACAATATCTAAAATTCAACTTTTTGCAGATGATGTTCTAATTACATCAGCTGGATCTAACTCTTCTATGCAGTCCTTATTTGATAAAATGATGGATTTTAAAAATATCTCTGGTTTAATATTCAATGAAGAAAAAAACTAAAATATTACCAATATACACACGAAACAATGTCCTCATTAATGATTTTAACAAATATATACCCAACTCAGGTCAGATAACTTACTTAGGTATAATATTAACTAAAGATATCAAATCTATTATACATAATAATTATAGTACCTGTCTTCTTAATATACAAAATCTTTTCAATAGCTGGAACAATATGTTTTTTACCATGGAAGAGAGACTCACAATTATTAAAATGATAGTATTCCATAAGATATTATACTTAATACAATCAATAATACTCCCACCTACAAAAATAATTATTAAGACATTGAATTCACTAATGTTAAATTTCTTATGGGCACCTAATAGACCTAGGATTGCATTAAAGAAACATACTAATAGCTGGTCTCAAGGGGGCATTTCATTTCCAGACTTTAATTTATATACTATCTCTTCTATTATAAAAGTTATTACTTTGTTAATAGATCAGTCATATGTTGCAAGATGGAAAGATTACTGGGAACTAATTAGCATTCACTTCATGAAAATCTCTTTAATACATAAAATATTATTGTAAATAACCCCATGTTATGGTTACTAAAAGAATTTTGTACTTCATCCATTACACCAAAATATGTAGTTAGTTACCCATTAAACATTATTATCAGTTATCGTAATTTTATATTCATGCATCCTAAGTATAGGGAATGGAATTTTATTCTATTCCCTATAATGTATACACAAGGTATGCTTTTGTCAACCACCT
>NC_056733.1:969988992-970023992 GCF_019279795.1 Protopterus annectens | reverse complement strand
GGTCGAGAATCGTCGTGTACGGTAACCCATATATATATATATATATATATATATATATATATATATATATATATATGTGTGTAGATATATATATATATATATATATATATATATATATATATATATACATATGTATGTATATATTTATGTCTGTGTGTGTGTTTGTGTGTGTGTGTATATATATATATATATATATATATATATATATATATGTATATATATATATATATATATATATATATGTATATATCTTTATCTGTATATATATATGTATATATATATCTCTATATGTATATATACACATTATACATATATATATATATATATATATATATATATATATATATATATATATATATATATATATATATATATATATATATATATATGTATACACATATATATATGTATGTATATATTTATATCTGTATATATATATATATATATATATATATATATTATGTATGTATACATGTATATATTTATATCTGTATGTGTGTATATATTATGTATGTGTAGATTTATATCTGTATATATATATATATATATATATATATATTTATATATATGTATATATTTATATATATATATATATATATATATATATATATATATATATATTTATATATATATATATATATATATATATATATATATATATATATATATATATATATATATATATATATATATATATATATATATATATATATATTTTTATCTGTATATATATATATATATATATATATATATATATATATATATATATGTATATATATATATATATATATATATATATATATATATATATATATATATATATATATGTATATATGTATTATATATATATTTATATATGTATGTATATATATATATATATATATATATATATATGTATATATTTATATATATATATATATATATATATATATATATATATGTATGTATATATTTATATATATATATATATATATATATATATATGTATGTATGTATATATTTATATATATATATATATATATATATATATGTATGTATATATTTATATCTGTATATATATATATATTATGTATATATAAAGATATATATATGTATATATATATATATATATATATATATATATATATATATATTATGTATGTATATATTTACTTACTTATCTATTTTTCTTTGATAACTGGGTACATGGTCTGTTGACAGACCCTTTTCACTTACTCGGGTACCATGGTACAAGATACAAACTGAAAATTGTACACCGACTAAAGAATATGTTATGCTGTACATAGCACAATCACAAAGTACAATATATCTGCATGTTTTTTGCAATTCTAAATGCAAGAAATATAGTAATATTTACTGCATGTACAATTAAGGTCAATATTTGCCCAGCAGCCATTTGTTAAACGTATACTTCTACAGAATATGCTGCGACTACCTTATAAACTAGAAGGAATAGCCAGTGTCATGGAAGCTACAGCATTTGGTGTCCTTAAACTGTGCTTTTAGTTTATTCTAAATAATTGAAGTGGTATATATGAATGTACTTCAAAATATCAGTCACACAATGTCTAGCATCAAAATGTTGAGCCCAAAGAATTGAAAACATCTGACTGATTTTTTTTCCATGGGGAGAGGCAAGCACTCTCTGCACCCCCCCCCCTGTATTTATGTATACTAACTCCAAGAGTGCACAACAGTAGAGAAGGGTCAAATTCCCATTCCCCACTGTACCGCAACCCTGCACAAAGTAATGACCACATTCTGTGATCGTACAATATTTTTTTTCAATAATATTTCTTTATTGTTTATTTTTAATATACATAATTTCACAAGCATAAACACAGGTGATACACAACTAGTACAAAAACAATCAATTAAAGCATATTTACACTATTTACATGAATGCTTTCATAATTTAATAGTATAGAAAAAGATAAGAGTTGTTTTCTCCAGGGTTAGTACCATCATGTTAGTATACTACTATATGATGTTATGATTTCTATTGTGTATGTTGTAAATGTCTTCCAAAGTCAATGTTTTATGCAAGTATAATATTGAAAATGTGTTCCCAACATTTCAAAATATTGGGATTTTTGTTTTGTTTGTTTATTATGTATTTGTGGGCTAATATATGTTTTGTTGCTAAGTTCCTAAAGCTATTCCATAATATTTTAGATGGGGTCAGCCAGTTGGTAGCTATGTAAAGTTTCATTAATAAGAAGATATTAATGAGAATGATTGTTTGGTTTTTAGATAGGTTAATTGGGGGAATATGTAATATCATAAATTCCCACGTGAGCATTGATGATTGATATCCCATCTTTTATAGCTGTACTTTCAGGGAGTTCCAAAGTTTGAATACACATTTACAGCTCCAGAACATATGTAAAAGGTCAGCAGTTTCATCTTTACAATGTGGGCAAAATTGGGAGTTTCTAGGGTTAAATTTATGCAGTCTAAGGCGTGTGTAATAAGCATTATTATATATCATGAGTTGAGTAAATTCTAGCTTTTGAAGAGATATGGATTTTATTGTTAGATTGATTACTTGTATTATTTTATTGTTTTCTATCAATGGTATTTTTTCTTTCCAATAATTAGATAAGAGTATGCATTCTTGAAATTTCAGGTCTTTGATCAGTTTGTATGAACATGTTATAAATTTACTGTATTGTAGAAAGGCTTGCCAAAGTGAGTTGCATTTGATTAAAGCATCTTTATTTATGTTTATGTCTTGAAGGTAACTTTAACACAGTTCTTTAATCTGTCTTAAGATCAACAAGTATGTCTTGGGTAGGCCCAATTGGTTTCTTATTTCTTGCGTGGGACAATTCAAAAATGGGTATAGATCTTGTAGCGTTATATTAATTATAAGTGGGAATTTTTTCAGGTCAAGTAGCTGGTTATTAATTCTCAGGTTAGGGTTTTTATGAATAGGTTGTAGTATCATCATGGGTTGAAGGAGATTTACTGACTTAAAAAGATTTTGTGTTAATGTTATGGAATTTTTAAGGGATTCCAATAGGTTATATGCTTTAATATTTTTACTACTTAAGAAAGGTATTGATTTGGGATTTATATTCAGGCTTTCAATATGTTTAAAACCTAATTTTATGCAATGTGGGGACCAGCTATTATCTAGCTTATTGTAGTTTGCAATTCTTAAAGTTCTATTGGCATTTATGATTGAGTAGTAATTTTCAAAATTTGGTAGGTCTAATCCACCTTTGTTTTTCGGAGTCATCAGTTTATCATATGAGATTCTACTTTTTTTTGGTTCCCATATAAATTTAGCGAATTCAGTATGAATTTGCTTAAAAAATTTCTTGGGTATTAATAGCTGGGAAGACATGAAGATGTATAAAAACCTGGGCAAGATATTAATTTTGGTAATCGAGACTTTAGCTAATGGTGGTAGTTTCAGATTTTTCCATCTCTTTAGATCAAGTAAAATGTGGTCCCACTTTTGTTTGATATTATTAAGGTAAATGTTTGATATTATTAAGGTAAAATTGTTGTTATCTGTAGAGAATGTAATTCCTAGATATTTAATCTTTTCTTCAGATTTTATTTGACCTATCAGTGGTAGGAGTGAAAAATGTTTCGGAGTTTTTAAAAGGAAGATGTTAGTTTTTTTAAGGTTTATTTTATAGTTTGAAATTGATGTGAAATCTTCAATAGCAGATAGTATTTTGTTGGTGTCTGTGGTTGGCGTTGTAAAGTATATGTTGAGATCATCAGCAAAGGCTGACAAGGAGATGTTTGTGTTATATATTACTGGGGCATTATGATATACATTTTGTTTGATGTTTAAAAATAATGGTTCTAGATATAGGTTAAACAGTAAAGGGGATAAGGGACACCCTTGGCATGTGCCATTTCTGATTTGAATTCTATTAGACCATCTTTTATTTATATATAATGTTGTATAAGGATTGCTATATAATATTCATAGGGTTAGAATAAATTCTTGGGGCATGTTAAAATAGGGTAGGATTTGAAATAAAAATCTTATGTTGACTCTATCAAAGGCCTTATGAGCATCTATAATTAGTGCATATATTTTTTGATTATTTTGCTTGGCATATGAAATTAGGGTGTGTAGTGTTAGTGTATTGTCACTGGTTTGCCTAGATGATAAAAAACCAGATTGTTCACTCAAAGTAATTATGTCCGTTATTTTTTTCAGTCTATTAGCCAGAATAGATGTTAGAATTTTGGTATCAGTATTGAGTAATGATATGGGTCTGTAACTATCCGGATTTTGAGGATCTGCCTTTTCTTTAGGTATGAAAATCGTTTTGGATGCATTAAAGTGTATATCATTGATTTTCTTATTTATTATATAGTTTAATACATGAGATAATATTTGTGCAGTGATAAGGTAGAATGTTTTATAAAACTCCGCTGTGAGGTCATCTGGGCCGGGAGATTTGTGCGATTTAAATTTTTTGATTGTTGTTATTATTTCATCAACGGTTATTGGTTCTATTGATTCTTTTCTTTGTTTCACATCAATTTTTGGAAAATTGAGTGTTTGTAGGACGTCTGCACTATTATCACTTGCAAGTAGAAGGTTTTGTTCTCCATAGATTTGAGAGTATATCATTTCGAAAATGTTGATAATATCTTTGGTTTTCATATAAGTCTTAGTCTTATAAAATAGTTCCGGAATTTGTGAAGGTGTTTTAGACTGATTAATAATCCTCGCTAGTGCTTGTGACGGTGTTTGTGTATGGCTAGCATATTTTGAAAATATTTTAGTTTCATGAAGTGCTACATTATTGTTGTGAACCAGGAAAAGGTCTTTCTGGGATTTCAAAAGTTCTGTTTCCATTTGTGTGTTGTAGTTTTTAAATAGATCCTGTTCTAATGATTTAATTTTAGCCTCTAGTTGTTGTTCTTCTCTGAGTTGGATTCTCTTATAATAAGAAGCTTTCTGGATAAAGATACCTCTTATCTGAGCTTTAGTTGTCACCCATTCAATATCAGGAAGGCATTTCTGCTTTGTTAACTTGTCTAGAGACATTTTAAGAGTGTTCTGAACTTCCTGGATTATTTCCTTTTTATTTAAGAAATTTGGGTTTAGGGACCAGTTGTATCCCCGATATTGTGTGTTGTTTTTGGTGGTCTTAGTAATGTTTAGGGTAATTTTAGAATGGTCAGACAAGTAATGAGTATGAATGGATACTGTGGGGTCAACGTTAATTAGTGTTTCTGAAATTAGGAAAAAGTCGATTCTCGACCACATTTTATGACAGTTGGAGTAGTGATCATACAATATTTTGATTCTGTTGACATTACAGATGTTTGATATTATGAATGGTCAACTATATGGAATGTTTTCAGAAATATTCCAAAATGTTTATCGTAAAGTCTATTCAAATAAAGTTGGTGGTTCCTGGATGGGATTTCTTAGGACATAATGGGCTTCATTTATGTTAAGTTTCAAAACTTAAGGTTGGCAAAAGTAATTGTTCAGACTATAGTGAGTACTTAAAGCAGGTAGGTAGCATTTCACTTATATGATGGGAATTTGCCGAATGGCACTTGTGCTCACAAATATCATAGGTTCATAGGTGTTTACTAGGGTAACAACCAAAAGGGCCTTTTTAAGCCTAGCCATGCATCCCAAATCTCTGACAAGTTATATAGGTATAGGTCTCCCTCAAAAGGGTTGGAGGGTGGCCTAATGGTTAAGGTGTTTCCCTTGCAAACACAAGGTGCAGGGTTTGAATCTCACAGGGGATAATTGGCTAGGCTTAAAATGGCTCACAAGGGCAATTAATCTAGTACTAATCTATGAACCTATAAACCTATGAACCTATACCCTTGATAAATGTACGCAGGGATTTGGGAAATGAACCATTTACAGGTTACCTGTGTCCATTAGAGACGCAGGTGCCTAATCAGGGATGAATTTGCGGTTTCGCATCCAATTGTCCAAGTTACACTTGAATTGGCTTAGGGAGAAACTCTGCTTCACATGGATGGGGAGCCTGTTCCATAGATGAGGTAGTCTCTGGGATACATACCTGTCTCTCCAGCAGGTCCTATTTATATCACAGGCAAAGTTTAAGTCTTTAGAACAGGTAATTCTGCTACTGTTTGTTTTGTCAATATGCAGGAGGTCCATCAGTGTGGGGTCTGACCATGCACTGTATGCCAGGTATAGGTCTCCCTCAAAAGCCTGTAGGAGACAGAATACAGGGATAGGGCCTTGAGGCTGTCTGCATAGGACATATTACTTATGCCCTATATTCTTTTACTGAAGAACCTCTGTGGACATTCCAGTTGTTGGATATGCCTGGTTATGTACATACCAAAGGGGGCATTGTACTCAGTGATAGGTCTGATGAATGCCGAATATAGTAGAACAATGACTTCCTTGGATTTAGATGCCACACCTTTGTTTATAAGTTGTGCAACATAGAATGATTTCCTCACCACTGTAGACATGTGATGATCAAAGGCTAGATTACTATCTATGTGTGTCCCTAAGTCCCTGTGTTCTCAATATGATAGTTACCAGGGATGGATGACTTCCCAAAGGATACTATTATGCATTTCTTTGCATTTAGTTTTAGTCCATGACTCTGACACCAGTTGTTTGTGTGTGTCAGACCCTCCTGCACAACATTTGTGTCAGTGTGAGACTCAATGATAGCTCCTAATTTGCAATCATCTGCAAATTTAGTCAGCCAGAGACCACTGTCATTGGCCTTGACTTCTGAGAAGTAAATGCCAAAAAGGAGCGGTCCAAGGACTGATCCCTGAGGGACTCCACTTGAGACTGGCCTCTTTGTAGTGTTGGACTCCCCTAACTTTATGGTTCCTGTCTGTGAACCAGTTGGCTATCGACTGGGGTGACATACGGCTTTGTACCTAACCTCTTGAGTTTGTCAACAGTGCCTGAGTGGGGTATTGTGTCAAATGCCTTGGTCATGATAGGCAGTGTGAATGATTTTGCCCTCATCCATTGCTTTGATGACCTTCTCAAAGATGTCCACCAGGTTGAGTAGGCATGATCTGCCCTTTACGAAACCAAACTGGGTTGGGTCCAGTGTCTGGAGGTTTACTATATCTCTGCTGATCATCTCCATGATAATTCTTTCCATGGCTTTACATATAAGACTAGTGAGACTTATGGGTCTGTAGATGGCCCTCCTTTGTGCAGAGGGATGACCGTTGCCTTTCTTCAGTCATGAGGCACAAAGCCTGTTTGGTGGGTACAGTTAAATAGTAATGTGAGAGGCCCTGATAGGTCATGTTTCATGGTATTTAGAAGGCATCCTGGGATATTGTCTGGACCCATTGATGCAATGTTCTTAGTCTTAGAGAGCATTAAGGACCTGTTCCCGAGTGATAGTAGGGCGAGTTATATTTGATTATATTTCCTGAGGGAAAGGGAGAGAGAGGAGTAAAGTTGGGGCTGAATTTATCAGCCAGGATGTATGTTATATCTTCTGACTCAATATTGGTGGCTCCATTTACAATGAACTCTGCACACAATTGTGTATTGCCTTTGAGGTTGTGGACATAGCAAAATAATGCTTTGTGGTTGTCCTTGGCCTGGGAGGCCACACTTACCTCAAATTTGGCTTTGGTAGACTTTATTTGTCCTCTGAAATGTTTGTTTAGGTTAATGAGGGTGCTTTTATCCTGCTGGATGCTGCACCTCATATGTTTTGCCATGATTTTCTTCCTCCTGTTATACAGCCTACTGATGTTGTGATTCCATCAGGGTGGAGTTAGTTCTGTACTTCTTCCTGGTGGGTACAGCTGCCTCTATGCAGCTATTAACACGCTTGTACAGGGTTTCTGTGAACAGTTCTGCATAGGCAGAAGTGTTCTCAGGGTTTATAGGGGCTTGAAATTTTGCCAGACTCCCACATAATAGCAGGATGTTAGCCTTAGAATAGCTCCTGAATATTTCCGGTTTAGCTGGGGGTCTAGGTTTTATTTTTACTTCAAAGGAGACCATTAGGTTTTATTTTTACTTCAAAGGAGATCATTTTGTGGTCTGACCTTACCAGGGAAGGCATTACAGTAGGGTTGTGTCCCATGTTAGTGAGGACTAGATCCAGTATGGTTGCACCCCTGGTTGGTGTATTGACTATCTGGTCCAAGGAGTTTGTGTTTTCACAATCCAGGAATCTCTGTGCATGTACGTTTGATGTCGTATAGGATTCCCAGTTAATAGTGGGGTGAATAAAGTCACCCATGAATATGGTATTGTGTTGGATGGTTAGTGTTTTTAATAAGTTTAAATACATGGTATCAGTTTCCTGGGTCACAGAGGGGGGCCTATAGCTTGCAAGGAAGTGGTATAGGATTTTACCTATGGTGATTTGAACATGGAGCAGCGCAAGTGCGTTGTCCTGTTTGACCAGCCTTGACGTATATTTATTTTTCATGTAACTAGAAACACCTCCACCTTTAGTCCTTGCCTGTGAAGTTTCTGTAAGGTTTAGGGAATTAAAAAGTTTGTACTTTTTTTTTTTTTGTAGAAGTTTTGTCACTTCAAAGCATTTAACAAATACAAGTAACAAGAAATCATGCTGGACGTATTAAGTAAATATAATCATGCGTTGTGAATCCATAAACAGTCTGCTATAATGTAAACAAGAAACACACTGACAGATATAAGAAATCCCCAAAACTCATCCATTAGCACGTCATTCATTAAGAGGCTTCACTAACTTGTTTCCATGAACATAAATAAACATTTTATCTCTTTCTTCCACTCTTTCCCACTATCTGTTAAGCCCTGTTATATGTACTTGAAACCAATGTTATAACTGCATGTCTGTCACCAGAAAGCTAGTAGGAAATGTTATGCAGATATGAAAGTGACTATCTACATGCCCAGACTACAGAGTGATACATTTTTCCCCATTTTTTTTATTGGCGGGAATCCTCCACATCAGTTGTTCATATGTTTATATGGTCATAGGAGGTTACTAGGCTAACTGCCCTAGAGCCCTTACAAACCTAGCCATATTTATCCCACATTGTCCCAATTGTTGGTGGTTAGGTGAGTGAAGTTCACAGAGGTAAGGGTCTGTGATAGTTAATACTGACTTCCTCTGTCCAGCAGGGACATGGTCACCATGGTCTCAACCCTCACAGTAATTTTGCAGTCACTCATCCATTGATCTAGGTTGCATTTGAAGAGGGTCAGGGAGGGGCTCTGCTTCATGTGAATTGGAAACTTCTTCAAGAGAAGTGGTAGTCTCTGGGAGATGTATCTATTTCTCCACCTTGACCTGTTTATATCAGAGTCTAGGTTAAGGTCCTGGGAGCAAGTGACCCTGTTACAATTGTGTGGCATTTCCATCAGGGCCAGGTCAGAGACTGCCATGTAAGCCAGACACAGGTCAACCTCTAGGAGACAGGATACAATGACAGGACTTTCAGTCTTTGCGTGTAAGGCTTGCTTTGTGTACCCTGTAATTTCTTGGTGAGAAACCTCTGTGGTCTCTCTGATTATTGCAGGTGTCTGTTGAGATACATGCAAAAAGGGAGCATTGCACTTAATTATTTGTCTGACAAGGGCCGAGTATAATAGGATTATAACATCCTTAGATCTTGATGTGATGCCTGTACTTATAAGATGTGCCACATAGAAGGATTTCCTTATGACTGTGGATATCTGGTGGTCAAAGTTCAGATTGCTATCAACCTGAGTACTCAGATCACTTACCACTGGGTCTTCACTTAGGGGGGTACTGTCTATAATGTAATTAGCAGGGATGTCAGCTTTCCCAAAGGCAATAATAATGCATTTTTTTTTGCATTTAGCTTTAATCTGTGGCTTTGGCACCAATCATTTGTCTGCCTTAACCCTGTCTGCAGTATATTAACATCATTGGGGGACTCAGTGATTGCTCCCAGTTTGCAATCGTCAGTGAACTTAGTCAGCCACAGGCCATCCAAGTTTGCCTGGACTTGTGAGAAATAAATTCTGAACAGTAAGGGGCCCAGCACAGAACCCTGTGGTATGCCACTGGTGACTTGTCTTCTGCTAGAATTGAAGTCACCCACTTTGACGATACGTGTCCTATCAGTGAGCCAGTTGGCTACCCATCTGGTAATGTAGGGGTTAAATTCTTAACTGGGAAAGTTTCGCTATAATTCCTGAGTGGGGGATTGTGTCAAATGCCTTGACTAGGTAAAGATAGGCAATATGCACTTCCTCTCATCCAGAGTCTTGCTGACTTTCTCGAAAAAGTCAGCCATGTTTAACAGGCATGATCTACCTTTAATGAATCCGGGATGAGTTGGGTCCAGAGTCTGGAAATTACCTATGTCCTTCTTAATAAGGTCTCTCTTTTGTCTAATTTCTCCAAATCTTTTGGCTTTCTAATACAATGGGGGGAATGGACCCCATTCCTAAGTCAAAGTACGATTAAAGTTGATCAACTTACTATTGTTTCAATCTTTGATGTCAGCCTTCGCAGCACCTGCAATGTGCCCAGTAATGACTCCTTCTGCAATTCATATGGGGTTACATGGATTGGTAACATATCTAAATAAGATTGTAGATTCTTTTTTTTATAAGACACGTTGCACCTACTACTATTGGAACTGTCTGGGTATCTTTCTTCCACATTGCTCTCGTTTCTGCCTGCAAATCCTGTATTTTATAACTTTGTGTCTCTCTGTATGCAAGACACTGTAGTCATTGGGTTTGAAGATTTCAATGCTACTTTTGTCTTCTTTTCTTGGACCACTATATCCGGTTTTCTGACATCTATCTTTTGAACTGTTGGTAATGGGTGATCTCATGTGATATAAACTTCATTGTTTATGATGCTTTGTGACTCATGTTTCCAGTGTTTTTCATCCACTTCGGTACCATAATGTTTGTACAATCCCCAATGTAACAGTCTCAACACATTATTATGCCTTTCAGTATACAGTCCTCCTGCCTTAGTGTATTGCAACCAGCAACAAGGTGTGTGACTGTCTGTTTCTCCCACATGTTCAATGGACTTTGTAAACCAGCATGTATGTTGCCCACTGTCGTGGGCTGCCAATATTAACCTTTCATTTCTTGGTTTGTATTCACCTCTCCTTAATCATTCCTGCATTTGTTCCTGATCAACATTAGGTCCTTCCAGAAGTTTTCTATACTTGCAACTATATTTATGTTTTTTCCACATTTCTTGCCTTCTCGTCTGATCCTTCACCTTATATTCTGTCTTTTGTTTTTTTTAGCACATTCAGTTGCTGCCTGTTTTTTATCCACTTCTGGTTTGATTTCCATTCCTGCTTGACACCAATATGCTTCTGCTAAACTAAGCAGGAGTGTCATCTTAGATTTATTCTCCTCATGTCACAAAACTTTTACTACATTTGGATCTTTTGAGCTCAGTAGATATGTGTGGAGTCCCACGATTGCAAATCTATACATATAATCAGTTTTAAGGAGGCCCATCCCTTCTTCAGAATGGGGAATATATAATCTTGGTATGCACTGATTTTTATAAATCATTTGGTGAGCATGAAGCATCCTTCTTGTTTTAATATCTAATATATCCAACACTTTTTGGGGCCAGTCATTCACTCCAAAACTATAAGTTAGGACAGGAAGAGCAAATGGATTTATAGCTTGGATCTTGTTCCTAGATGTCAATGCTGTTCTCAGGATTAATTTAAGTCTTCTAAAGTATTCCTTACTGAGTTTTATTCACATTTTTTCATGTTTTATTGCTGATCTCTCATCAATTCCCAAGTATTTATACACTCCCTTTGCTCAAGTTCTTTTATATCACATTCCTGTCCCAAACTGATGTTTTTCCTGGTGCTGCAGTTTCCTGCTTTAAAGGTTGCTTTTGCACATTTGTCAAGACCAAATGACATTTTAATATCATCGGAAAAAGTTTTGACAACCTGCAGCTGTTCTTTCAGCTCCACATCTGATGAGCTATACAATTTTAAATCATTGACAAAGAGAAGATGAGAAGCCATTAGATTTTGTTGTAAACAGCTTAATGGGTTAATGGCAAGGCAAAATAGCAATGATGACAGAGTCACCCTGAAATATCCCCCTTTGAATTTTTATTCTTGGGATAATAATCTGTCCTTTATCATTGCTTAATTGCAAAGTGGTCTTCCATTGTTTCATGGTTACTGTAATTTAGTCGATCAGTGTAGGGTGTATGTTATACATTTTTAAGCACTCTTTTATCCATGAATGTGGGATACTGTCAAATGCTTTTCTGTAGTCAATCTATGCCATACTTAGATTCTTCCCCTTTTTGCAGTTCTCCACTATAACTTTATTTAACAAAAAATGATCCTTTGTTCCATATGACGTTCTTGTATTGCCCTTTTGCTCTACTGCTATAATTGAGTTTTCTTCTAAATGACTATAAACTCTATTGGCGTCAGTTCCTGTGTATAGTTTATAGGTTCATAGGCTCATAGGTAGGTACTAGGCTATCTGCCCGAAGGCATTTATAAGCCTAGTCAGAATGTGTTGGCTTTCGCTGCCCCCTTAGATTAGTTCCCTGCGCCTCTGTCCAGCAGAGCCACTGCAGTGATCCCTGGGGTAGACTTTCTGTTTCCCATCCACTTGTCAAGGTTTCTGTCGAAGAGGGTTAGTGAGGAGCTCTGCCTAATGTAGATGGGAATCTTGTTCCAAAGCATGGGAAGTCTCTGGGACAGGAATCTATCCCTCCAGCACGTCCTATTTATTGTTGTGGTGAGGTTTAGCTCCCTAGAGTATGTGGCTCGAGGGGATAAGGTTTTCTTTAGGTGGATCATGTCCATCAATTCTGGGGTGGACATGGTTCATAGGTTCATAGTTTCATAGGTTAGTACTAAGCTAACTGCCCTTGTGAGCCATTGTAAGCCTAGCCAATTACCCCTTGTGAGACTCAAATCCTGTACCTTGTGTTTGTAAGGTAAACACCTTAACCATTAGGCCACCCTCCCAATCCTTGCATGTCAGGCAGAGATCACCTCTGAGTAGGCGGTATGCAACCGAGTACAGCTGGAATTTCTTCAGTCGAGCTGCATAGGGCATTTGTTTGAAGACAGTGATCCCCTTGATGAGGTATGTCATCGGAAGGCAAGTTATTGGTCTATAATTTTTAGAGTAGCTTGCATGTTCACTCTTAAGTAAGAGCAGTGCTTTGCCGGTTGTCAGCCAGGGTGTCTGTTCAAGGTGCACATATAAATAGTTCTTACTCATGGCTAAATCCTTGTGCAAAATGTTAACAGTTTTAACCAAAAGTTAGGTACTGCATTTGGGCCTGGGGTTTTCCAATTAGAGGCTTTTCTTAACTTTGTTTCAATCTCTCAGGCTGTTACTTCATCCCATTTCATATCCTGTACTTTCAAACTTCTTATTCTTTCTTTTACTTCTTCTATCCATTTAGCATCTTTGTTATGTTCCACAGGATCGTCATAGATATTTCTCCGAAATGTATCTACTTCCTCTTTTTTTGGTGGTCTTTCAATTCCTTTTACCTTATTTCCCACTTCTCTATAAAACGTTTTTGGGTCATCAATAAATTACTTTTTTTGTACTTTTCCCTTATATTTATCTGTGTATCTTCTAAGTTTTTCCGCCTGTGCTGAGATTTTTAGTTTGTTATTTGCGATAGTGCATGATAGATCGTGGTCTGTTCTAATACTGTGCATTGCTTTTATCACATCTATCTTTCTTAGTATTTTTGTTGATCTGTTCCCTCTTCTGTAGTCTTCTAACAGTGACACTTCTTGTTTTAGTTGCTTTATAGTTTTCTCCATTCAATACTTCCATGATGGTATTCAATTTCTCCCTTCCATTCCCCTCACTACCCTTGGTTCTTGTGGTAGAACTTTATCAGTTATTAATTTAGCTGCACAGTAATATATCCTGTTTACTTCTGTTATATTGCATGGATCTCTAAGGACAGTCCTAATTACTGCATTCATTTGTTTTATCAAACTTATGACTTTTGGGGTTTTATTGACCTTCTGCAGACTATTTCTGTCTTTGATCTTAATGTATCTCATTAAATCAACCAGCTCCTTTTCTAAACTAAGCATATGAGATTTGGGAGACATAAATTGAAAGGTGAATATTTAATACAGCACACAGTGATTGAAACTGTAGACTCATTTAAGGATCTGGGTATATGAGTAGATTCAGCTATGAGTTTTTCTAATCATATCAACCAATTGGCTAATGATAGTTATAGAACTACAGTTTGTATAAAAAAATGTATAAAGTCTAGGAAATCAAACATAATGAAGTCATTGTTTGTTGGTTACATTAAACCCAAACTTGAGTATGGAATAACAATATGGAAAGCGTATAGGAAAACAAGCATAAATAAATTGGAAGTAGTACAGCAGAAATATACCAAGGGCATCCATGGATGTGAAAATCTAAGTTATTATGAAAGACTAAAATATCTGAACTTGTACAGTGTCTCTTACAGATATTTGAGCGGAGATCTTATTCAGGTATATAGGGCATTTAGGGACAACTACCTCTGGGAATGTTTGGGGTTATCAAAAAGTACTAAAGAATCGTCAGATAACCTATGCAGCATATTATATAGGAATGAGAAGTGTACTAATTGGTTCTCTGACAGAGTAGCTGATGCATGGAACAGACTTCCAAATTACATTAAAGCAAGTACTAGTTTAGGTATTTTTAAGAACAGCCTGGGCATTTATTATGGAAACAAGTGTTTTGGCATATTGGCAAGCTAGAAGGGCTTTAATGCCCGTGCTTGAAACATTTGTATGTATGTATGTATGTATTTTCTTCCAAACTGAGGACACATCCCTTGTTTTCCGTTTCCTGCAGGCATTCTATAGAAAGTTCTAGAGCATCTTCGTGTTGCACATTCTCTTCAACTTCATCCTGTGTCATCCATTGTTCTGTCATATGGGAACTCACTGGCTTATCACTCCTCAGCATTGACTGCATCAGTTTCCACAGTTTCCTGTGCCTTTCCTTGCTGTCCAGCGTCAAGTGAACGTTTATACTGGTTTCCTGTGAAAGGCTTCAAAATATCTTGATATGGCACCTGACCAATTGCTTCCTGTTCCACTGGTTCCCCTTAATTTGGATATCCATTAATCTATCGTGTTGTGGTGCTTTCTGCATTAGTTTTCTACACTGAATCCTTCACTTCGCAGGTACTCCATAACCTCAGTTTCTATTTATTTGACTTCTCCATTACTAATCTCTTTTTACTTTTCCCCTTTGTCTTCTTATTTTTTGTATTGTAAAGTTTTCCATACCCAGATTCCTTTGCCTGCATTTTTCTTGAAATATCTTTGGTGCTGCCCCTTTCGTATTGGTTAGTTTTGCTTTCTCCTTTGCATAAATATTACACCATATTAGATCTCTTTTTTTCCCGTGTCCATAGTTCTTCAGATGTCTCTTGATCTTCTTGCTTTTCCTTATTCTGGTGACTCACTCCATCATGCTCTGATGTAATCTATGTTAGACTTTCTACATTAAATCCTTCACTTCACAGGCGCTCCATAACTTCAACTTCTATTTCTTTAACTTCTGCTTTACCAATCTTCTTTCCACATTCCATCTTTGTGATACAATTTTTTTATTGTGAAATTTTCCATATCTGGATGCCTTTGCCTGTGTTTCTCTTTGAATGTCTTTGGGCTGTCTTCTCTATATTAGTTAACTTGGCTTTCTCCTTTGCATACATATTGCACCATATCAAATCTCTCTTTCTTTCCCATGTCCATATTTCTTTTTTATATTTTTCAAGTATCTCTTGGTTTTGTTATTTATGTTTTCACACTTCCTCAGATGCTTCTTTTTCCAAACAGATCAAAGTTTCTTGATCTATATACTGTTTCTCAAAAATCTGTTGTATTAATGAACGCAAATTTTTATTTGAAGCTTCTGACAGTTTTCCTGCGAAGTATTTTTCTTTCATCTAATTTGCCTCTTAATCGTTTTATATCTTGTGTCTGGAAATTCTGGGCTTTTTACATAATAGTAACATACATAATTTCTTTCTTATCCTCAGTTGTTCACTCTGTCGTCTTTATGGCTCTTAAGGTCTATAATGATTTTTTCCATGGCGTTCTTGCAGATGAGGCTAGTCAAGTTTATGGGCCTATAATTCCCAGGAGTAATTGATGGTCCCCTGCACAGGGATTACTGTTGCATTCCACTTGAACAGAGCCAGTTCGCAGGCTGTGTTTAAACAGGGGTACAAGTGGGTCTGCTAGGCCATATTTTAAGTTGTTATGTTGTCTGGTGCCATTGATGCTGTGTTTTTGGCTTTGGAGAGTGCTGAGATGATCTGCTGTCTTGACATAATAGGCTGAGAAATGCTGGCAGGCATACTTTGGGGGATGACTGGAGGGGATGATGGATGACATTCACTCCAAATCTGTCAGCTAGCAAGTTGGCTATTACCTCTGGTTGAGTATGGGTGGTGCCATCCAGAATCAGTCCAGCCCATAGCTGGGTATTCCTTTTCAGATTTGGGACATAGTTAAAGAATGCTTTGTGATTATCCTTAACTAGGGAGGCAATTTTTCCTTCATAATTAGCTTTGGAGGACTTGACAAGATCTTCAACTATTTAAATTTATTGGCCATCCTACTGTATTCCATAGTACCAGAATACAAAAGTGACCACCCCTTTCAATCCATCTTGCTGTTTTAAAAATAGTAACTCTCCACTAAACCTTAACTTTTTAAACAGGTAAAACTTAAGTTACCTACTTTCACATCTAACTTCTCTAGTGTACACTGCAGTGTGCATTTTTTTTCATCTTACCTTTAAGCGTCCCTGTGACTAGCACTTTCTCTAATATCTGCTGGAAAGCACTAGGAAGCCTTAAACTGATACAAGCACTCAACTCTCCTTGTTAATAAAGAGAAATTAATAGTAGGCACTAAACAGCCTATAATTGCAAAGTACCTTGCTAGGGTAAGGGAAAAAGGCTCCTGTACTTTACAAAAAAAAAAAAAAAAAAAAAGCACCAAACCAGGCATGTCCAAGGGTCAGCTTCCGGTGATTTCTCCTGTCCACCTGGTGAATCTGGGCATACTGGGGCAATGCAGCAATTGCCTCGTGTACACAGACAACCTTCTCCTCCTACCACCCAACACTACAACCTGTGAGAGATGCACTTACATAGCCAAAATGGAAGCAAAGCTCTCTCCACCCAAGATTGTGCTAGATAGTCAAGAGGAGAAGGTTAACACCCACACTACATCTCAAGCAACACATAGCCCTTCTAAACCCACACCACCAACAACCACATATAGCAACACTAAATCCACATATGCAGAGGCTCTTAACTGTAACCTGCCCAAGCAACAAAGACCTCTGAAGCTGAAAGGCAAACAAACACCAATCACAACCAAAGTATCACATAGTTCACAACACCAGTGTACCACCCATCAACAGCCCCTAAGGCAAGACAATGTACTTAACACTTTAGTCATAGGTGACTCTATAGTCTGGTACACTGATGTCCCTCTCACCAGGTTGAACAAGGAGAAAATTACAGTCAGCTGCCTGTCGGGTGCCAGGATCTGCCACATAACGCATGCACTCAAGTCACTGTACAACAAGTACAAATATTAATCTGTCATTGTCCATGTTGGAGTGAATGACTTGAGATGTACCTCCCTGGACTACATGAAAAGAGACATGGAAGAGCTCTCGGATCATGTGGCCCAGGCAGGTATGACCCTAGCCCTGAGTAGCATCCTGCCTTCGCCCAGAATGATACCACAATATAAGGACAAAATGATTGACTTCAACAATTTGCTAAGCTTCTGGTGTCATTCAAAGGGGCTCCAGTATCTGTCTGCCTGGGATGACATGATTGACAGACCACAATGCTTTGCCAGAGATGGTCTGCACCTGTCACCCCTGGGATTCAGGTTACTGGCTAAGGCTCTTGCCACCCCTATAGTACCTTTTTTAGGCAAAGTTCAAAGGACAAAACCACCACTGTAACAGGTACAAGCATGCAAAATCTGAAGGTAATGCTACTCAATGCTAGAAGTCTAAACCTCAAAATGCACTCTCTCGAGGCACTCCTAAAAATGCAGAACATCGATATCTGTGCAGTAACTGAGACCTGGTTCAAGGCTCCAGAGAGCACCCCTGCAATACCAGACTACAACTCTTACCACACTTTTCAGCCACCAAACCAGGACCGAAACACTAAAGGTGGAGGAGTGTCAATATTCACCAAGGATATTCACACCACCAGGCTAGTTGCCCAACACAATGCGTCTAAAATTCTCCAGGTGCAACTAACACTAGGTAAGACTGCAATCCAAATTGTAGCTTGCTACAGATCCCCCACCATACCCCAAGATTCTCACTACACCTTTCTAAACATACTGGAAAATATTAAGATAGAACCAAACACCCTAATACTGGGTGATTTTAACTACCCTGCCATTAACTGGGAAAATTACTCGTGTACCAACACCTTTGCCCAACGGTTCTTGGAATTCATAAATGGCAATGCCCTGGATCAACTAATCCATAGTCCCACCAGGGGCTCCAATATCCTAGACCTGGTCATTACCAACATGGAAAATTGATGCTCCACACCTATGGTCACCCCGTCGTTAGTCAGGTCTGGCCATAAGCTAATCACCCTTAGCATCCACATCCCAACCCCCCCCCCCCCCAGTAAGGAAACCTCCATAAAAAACTTCTCCAAAGCCAACTTCATGCTACTCAAGTCAGAAGTGACAAACTTCATGACACCCATGCAGACGGGAATCCTACACTAAGGCACTGTACGAGCACATCCACTCATGCATGAATCGTGCCATCCCAAATAGAACCAAGGTGCTCTCATCCAAAAAACACCGAAAGTGTGATAAGAGACTTAGTGACACAGGTGGACAGTGGTCTCACCTTCGATAGCCACATCGCCACAACAGTCAGGAAATCCTTCTGTGTGGCACACCTCATCACTAAGGCATTTCATCCAGAAAAAAGGAGGTCATTGTCCCACTGTACTCATCCCTCATTAGACCCATTATAGAATACAACGCCCAATTTGGTATATACCTCTCAAGACATCTGCAACAACTGGAAAGGCCGCAGAAATACCTCACTAAAAGAATCACAGGCCTAAAGCAGATGCCCTACGCTGACGGCCTTAAAAAACTCCAGCTATACTGTGTCGCATATCGTCTACTCAGAGGCGATCTCTGCTTAACATACAAGGCCATGTCAAACCCAGAGCTCTTGGACATGCTACACTTAAAGAAATCCCAATCCCTCAGAGCCACACGCTCCAGGGATCTAAACCTTGTCATCACAATAAACAAAACATGCTGGAGGGATAGGTTCCTGACCCAGAGACTCCCCAGACTCTGGAATAGATTGCCCATACATGTCAAGCAGAGTGCCTCTTTGGTCCTCTTGAAAAGGAACCTTGACGATTGGATGGGAGAAAGGAAATTTACCCCAGGGATCACGTCAGTTGCCCTGCTAGACAGGGGTCCAGGGAAGTAAATAGTGTGGGAATAAATAGCCAGAGAATTGTTATGGCTAGGCTTGTATAGGCCCTAGGGCTGATAGCCTAGTACCAACCTATGAACCTATCTCTAATTTAGTTGTTTAAGCTGGTGATAGATTTCTTTCTCTGCTGAGCCAGTTCCCTCTTGTTCTTGGGCATTAGTTTATTTCTCTTGTTGCACAGTGTGTTTATACTAGGGGTCCACCAGTGTGACTTGTTTTTTGGGCAAGACCTAGTTTTAATCCCATCAGGTGCATCCAGTTCTATACAACTGCTTAAGTGGTTATACAGGGCATTGGTCTACTCCTCTGCATAGGAGACCATGTCATCTACCTTTGAGGGGGCTTTGAAATGTCTTATACTCAGTAGGAGGTCATTTGTCTTGGAAAAACTCAAGTATTTTTGAGCTATCTGGTCTTATAATTGCATCAAACAAGAATTATTTATGGTGCGGTCTTACCAGGGAGGGCATCACGGGGGGGGGGGGGTACAATGCTGTCTCATGTTAGTGAGTACTATGTCCAGGAAATTTCAGTTTCTGTGGGTGTGCTGACTAGCTGTTCCAGAGCATTTGCACTGAAAAAGGCTAAGAACCTCTGAGCCAGCATGTTTGTGGCCGTGTATGTTTTCCAGTCGATCATTGAATAATTAAAATCAGCCATGAGTAAGGTGTTGAGCTGTATGGCAAGTGACTCCAGTAAATGCTTTTCCTGTTTCATGGTAGGGGATCTATAGCTAGCTATGATGTGGTAGGGGACTTTGCTTATTATTCATTGGACTTGGAGTATCTCAAGGGAGTCACACTGTCTGACCAGTCTTGAGGTCTACTTATCCTCACACCTCTTCCTTTGCTTCTTTCATGCTCAGTTTGTCGTCTGACTGTGTGGAAGGCGTTGTAGCCTTGCAGAGGCGGGATGCTTTCCGCCTTTGAACCATGTTTTGGTGACTGCACAGATGTCAGCATCTTCCAAAGTGAGGACTGCTTCCAGGGAGTGCAGTTTCTTGTTTAGACTCCTAGCATTAAGTAGCAGTACCCTGAGTTTATCTAGAGAGGATTTTGTTATGTTAAGAGATTGTTTATTTTGACACTGTCAAAAAAGGGCATAATAGGGGTGGCTAATGCATTTGCCAGTATCCAAAAGCAGAGAGGAGACACATGCAGACCATCTCTGGCAAAGCAGCATGGCGTATCAACATTGTATTTCCAGGCTAACAGATATTGGATCCCCTTGGACTGACACCACAAGCTAATCCCTTTAGTGCCCTGCAGGTAATTCAACTTTATTTGTTAAAGTCAATCATTTTTTGTTTGTATTGTGGCATCATCCTTGGAGAAGGTAGAATGCTTCTTAAGGTTAAGCTTATACCTGCCTGTGACACATAATCTGAGAGCTCAATCATGTCTCTCTTCATATAATCTAGTGAGGTACATTTAAACTCATTTACCCGTACATGAACTATGATGGAGTCATACTGGTACTTGTGGTTGACTGACTTGAGAACTTGAGTGACTTGCTGGATCCTGTCAACTGACAGGCAGCTAACTGTAACCTGCTTCTTATCCAGCTTGGTGAGGGGAATGTGTGTCTCACAATGGAGGCATCTATAACCAGTACATTAGGTTTTGTAGTATTGCACCTTATGGGCTTTTTGTTGAGACACTGGTGTTATGTGTGTAAGTGGTTTCCATTTGGAGGGCCTCTGATCTTTTGGTAAGTTACTAGTGAGTACCTCCGCATATAGGTTCATAGGTTTATAGGTAAGTACTAGGCTATCTGCCCAAGGACATATGTAAGCCTAGCCAGAATGTGTTGGCTTTTGCTGCCCCCTTAGATTAGTTTCCTGTGCCTCTGTCCAGCAGAGCCATTAGTTTCCTGTGCCTCTCTCCAGCAGAGCCACTGCAGTGATCCCCAGGGTAAATTTTCTGTTTCCCATCCACTCATCAAGGTTTCTGTTGAAGAGTGTTAGTGAGGGTCTCTGCCTAATGTAGATTGGAATCCTGTTCCAAAGCATGGGGAGTCTCTGGGACAGGAATACATCCCTCCAGCAAGTCCTATTTATCATTATGGTGAGGTTTAGATCCCTAGAGCATGTGGTTCTCGGGGATTTGTTTTTTTTAGGTGGAGCACGTCCATCAATTCTGGGTTGGACATGGCCTTGTATGTCAGGCAGAGATCATCTCTGAGTAGCCGGTATGCAACTGAGTACAGCTGGAGTTTCTTCAGTCGGGCTGCATAGGGCATCTGTTTGAGGCCAGTAATCCTCTTGGTGAGGTACTTCTCTGGTCTTTCCAGGTGTTGCAGGTGTCTTGTAAGGTACATCCCAAATGGGGCGTTGTACTCTATGATGGATCTGATGAGTGATGAGTAGAGGGGCACAGTAACCCCTTTTGTTCTAGATGCAAACCCTTTTGTGATTAGGTGGGCCACATAGAAGGATTTTCTAACCACCTTGGCAATATGATTATCAAAGGAGAGATTACTATCTACTTGGGTCCCCAGATCCCTTATTTCATTTTCTGTATTTAGGGGGCTACCACGTATGTGGTAGTTCACGGGTACTTTTTTTTTCCAAAGGGGATGACTATGCACGTTTTGGCATTTAGCTTGCTGCCATGATTTTGACACCAGGTATCTGTCTCAGTGAGACCCTTCTGGAGGATGTCTGTATCAGCCAGAGAGTCAGTTATGGCTCCCAGTTTGCAGTCATCTGTGAACTTGGTCAGCCAGAGTCCTCCTGTGCTTGCCTGTACCTCTAAGAAGTATATACCGAACAGGAGGGGTCCCAGGACTGAGCCCTGGGGGACACCACTTGTAACCGGTTTAGAGTCGGACCTAGAGCCTGCAACTCTCACCGTGTAGGTTCTGTCCATGAGCCAATTGGCAACCCATCTCGTGATGTAGGGGTTTATGTTCAGGATGGTGAGCTTGTCTATAATTCCAGAATGGGGAATGGTGTCGAAAGCCTTTGTGAGGTCTAGGTAGGGTGGGTTTATGGTATATGTGGGTTTATGTCTTGTGTCCTTATTTAGTGTGGAAGTGTGTGTGTGCTGACAACCTGTTTATCCTTCAGTTTTCCTTATGTGAGAGCTTGCCCTCAATTTCATAGTGTAACTACATCTCTCACATATCTAAATTATTTATCTGATTTCTTATGGCTCATATCCTTTAGCCTGACAGATGAATGCTGTCATATATGTATGGCTTTAAAATCAGTGAAATTCAACAAGGGGAAAATCTGATTTATACCAGACAGATAAGATATTATCCTAGATCTTTCCGAAAATAACTTGACCTACCCTCCCTTCCCATTTTCTTGTGAAATCAGTAATGTTTTGTGGCTTAAGATACTGCGCCTTATTAGGCTTATATGTTAATAACAATTATCTTTAATGTATCTCTGTAGGATAATAGCTGTTGAGCCAGGTATGGCCACAGATTGTTATGTTTATTGAGTTGTCCTACAATGTTACACAGCTGTAAGTATGGCAACGTCAACATTTTTCTTGTATTTTTGGAATAATTAAGTTCACTGCAGTCCTTCTCACAAAGACATCTCTGAAAGGTGTAATAATTTATTATTCAGTGTTGGAGTCTGTCACTTATTTTAGACAGTCTGCTAGTCCCAATATGTTGTAAGAACCCCTTTGTAGATTTAGTACAATCACAAGAAAGGCTGTTGTACCCTCTTTCTTTTAGTGCTATGTGGGTAACCAAACTTTATTTGCATGCATTACCTTTAGCTCCAGCCAGGTATTCCACAAGGAGTGCCGAGACCAACTAGAACCAAGCTGGATGGGGTCCCATTTCAGATCTGTGTATTTTCCACTCATTTGTTACCTTTAGTATAATTTTCCACATTAGATACACTCAAGACACTCTTTTCTTCAAGGGTCAAGACTTTTGGTTTCTTATGCAGAATGGGCCAGACTCCCATAATAAAGTTCATAATCAGCTCCTTTCTGAAAACATGATGTAATTATTAAGCAATGTGCAAAGATATCTAACAACATATTAAAACCTTTGAAGCATCATTTTCCTGATTGCTTGAATTCTAGGTTCCACTACATTCTCTTCTATCTCAATTACCTTCTAATTCCACCATTTACTGCCATGACAACTTTCTCTTCTATATACTCTGTTTCATTCCATGTGCCTTCCATTTTGCATTCCATTCCCCTATGCTTTGTAGAAGTCTTTTTTCAGTGTCTGCTTATGATGCCACATTGTCCTCAAACAGCGGCTTTGTTCATCTGCCCCCCCTCATTCTATTTGCTAATGTAGTCCATCACTAGTATGAACTGCTGTGGGCTTATAACTGAACTCTAACAAAAACCTTATGTGAGTCTGAATACTGTAGGTACTTGTGCCGCTATGCTTTTCTACATTGCATTCATTCTATCAATATTTCCAGGACTTTGAACTATTGCAGAACTGCCCAAATCGGCTTTCTTCAGACCTTGTTATGTGCTTTCTCCAAGTCTAGGAATGTCAAGTTGGACTCTGTCCTCATCTGCAGCTTCTTCTTCACTGTCCATCTCACTGCAACCATCGGGTCAGTTGTGCTGCATCCTGATCTGAATCCAAACTGCTCATCTCCCATCTTACTTCTTACTACTTTGCGTAGTTATTCTCATTTTCTGCACACCACCACAGTTGTAATTCGCTAGAAGCACTCTCTGGAGCAATTTCTCCCCTAACTTACCCAACATCTAAGAATACCATCACAGAACTGGTGTGAAAAAGCAACTAAATAAGAAAAAAACACTCCCTGCCAACAAAATGAATTTAATTTAGTGCTTTCATCCTATAACATCCACAGGATTTCTTCAGAATGAACATGTAAGTAATCGCAAACTTTATAAAGCCTAAAAATTCATCACATAATGATGACATGATAATCTCAAGACTATACCTGAAACGTATGCATACATAAAATCAAGTAAAAAATATGTGCATGCAATGCATATGCTACGTTTTGTAGTACATAAATAGAGTTCTTTGCAAATTTGTCCATTTATTTTCTCAACCCTCTCTGCTTCAAAAAATATTTTATATTAACTGCATCATTAATACCAGGGAATTCATCTGCATTTGAATGTAACTCCCACTTAATTTTCCTGGTTTGAAGTTTGTTCGTGTAGTTCCCACCGCTGTAATCACAAACTTCACAGTGCATTATATCGAAGTAAAACTTCAGTTTGTTCTTAGATATTCTACTGGGTCTAAAGAGGGGCCTTGTTGTTGCTGTGTGTTTTTATAGCCTATGGGTGTTCATAGGATAATCTGAGGTTACTAGGTTAATGGGCCAAGAGCCTTTTTAACCCAGCAGTTTATGCTGCAATTATCATTTCCAGGGACTAGAATGGCTTTAGTATATGCATGCCTGTGTCTTAGGGCGACTACAAGCTGCCCTTGTCTTTAAGGGACACAGACAATAAGCCAGGGAAGCCAGGGGTGAATTTGTGATTTCCTATCCTTAGTCCAAATTGTATTTGATTAGTCTTAGGGAAGAGTTCTGCTTCAAATGAAGGCGGAGTCTGTTCCAAATAAGGTGTACTTTCTGAGACATTCAATATACCTGTCCCACCAACATGTTTTGTTTACGTGACAGACACTGTTTAGATCCTTAGGTGGGCAATTCTAGTGCGGTTTGTTTTGTGAATATGCAGCAGATCCATCAGGGCTGGATCAGAAAATGCCTTGTAGGTTAGGCATAGACTGACCCTCAGTAGTCTGTACGAGACTGAGTACAGAGACAGGGCTTTGAGGCAGTCAGCATTGGACATATTATTTACACCCTGTATTCTTTAAGTGAGGAACTGCTGTGGCCACTCCAGCTGCTGCAAATGCCTGGTCAGATACATGTAAAAGGGTACACTGTATTCTGTTACTGTTCTAATGATGGATGACTTTTCTGGGACTATGATCTCCTTAGATCTGGACACCATGCCATTACTTATAGTTGCACTACATAGAAGGGTTTTGTTGTCACCATGGACAGATGGTGATCAAAGTTCAGGTTACTATCAACCTGAGTTTCCAACTCCCTTACCACTGGGTCTACTGTTAGGAGAGAACAATGTAATTGATCACCACTACCCTCTATGTGTGGTGTTTGCAGTGGACACTGATACCCTCTATGTGTGGTGTTTGCAGTGGATGCTGATACCCTATATGTGTGGTGTTTGGAGTGGACGCTGATAATCAAGCAGTATCTATGATTTATGATCATACCTCTCAACCTCTTAGCATAAGAAACCTGGACAAAGCCTAAAATATTGAGGGTCAAAGGGCACATTTTTAAATGTTGTTTTTATAAACTTAGAAAGTTGACAGAAAAACATGTTTTATGTCAGCATGTGTATTTTGAAAGATATGAAGTCTGACACATAAATTTATCTCATTATTTAGTGATTTCAGTCCTCAGTTATTTGCCAGAAAACCACAAATATTATGACTAACAGGCCATAAATATGAGGCAAAAATCTGGACACTTTCAGGTATTATCCTGTCAGCAGCAAGCACCAAACCAGCAAAGACACATAACGTTTTGTATTCTCATATATAGTATCAGTGTGGTCATGCCAGTATAGAAAGGATAATAAAACAAAGGTGCTTAATTAAATTACTTTTGCTGGCTAGTGGTGTTATTTTCTTGTTTCAGCTCACCCAACACCTTGATGAGATCTGCCGTAATGTTTCAGCTCATCCAACACCTTGATCAGATCTGCCGTAACGTTTCAGCTCACCCAACACCTTGATCAGATCTGCCGTAACGTTTCAGCTCACCCAACACCTTGATCAGATCTGCCGTAACGTTTCAGCTCACCCAACACCTTGATCAGATCTGCCGTAACGTTTCAGCTCACCCAACACCTTGATCAGATCTGCCGTAACGTTTCAGCTCACCCAACACCTTGATCAGATCTGCCGTAACGTTTCAGCTCACCCAACACCTTGATCAGATCTGCCGTAACATTTCAGCTCACCCAACACCTTGATCAGATCTGCCGTAATGTTTCAGCTCACCCAACACCTTGATCAGATCTGCCGTAACGTTTCAGCTCACCCAACACCTTGATCAGATCTGCCGTAACGTTTCAGCTCACCCAACACCTTGATCAGATCTGCCGTAACGTTTCAGCTCACCCAACACCTTGATCAGATCTGCCGTAACGCGTTTCAGCTCACCCAACACCTTGATCAGATCTGCCGTAACGTTTCAGCTCACCCAACACCTTGATCAGATCTGCCGTAACGTTTCAGCTCACCCAACACCTTGATCAGATCTGCCGTAACGTTTCAGCTCACCCAACACCTTGATCAGATCTGCCGTAACGTTTCAGCTCACCCAACACCTTGATCAGATCTGCCGTAACGTTTCAGCTCACCCAACACCTTGATCAGATCTGCCGTAACGTTTCAGCTCACCCAACACCTTGATCAGATCTGCCGTAGCGTTTCAGCTCACCCAACACCTTGATCAGATCTGCCGTAGCGTTTCAGCTCACCCAACACCTTGATCAGATCTGCCGTAACGTTTCAGCTCACCCAACACCTTGATCAGATCTGCCGTAACGTTTCAGCTCACCCAACACCTTGATCAGATCTGCCGTAACGTTTCAGCTCACCCAACACCTTGATCAGATCTGCCGTAACGTCACCTGCAGATTTCCCTGACTTAATTTTCCTTTGCGATGCTCTTCCTTCTTCCAGGATGCGCTCTTCTTCCTCTTTCATTCTAAGCTGGGTTTGGGGCAGTACAGGTTCTCTGGGGTTTTCTCCATTCAGAATTTGTGGAAGTACTTTTTCCATCTGGTTTTGATGTCTGGTGGGCTAATGAGATGGTCTGTAGTTTATTGACCCATAACTTACAAGTTCATAGTTTCTTACTATAGCTTAGAATCAAACCCAGATCATCAAGAAACTTATTTGCATCACCTAGTAGTGCTGGGACAGTTAAAATGTACCCCTTTAAGTAGATTTAATGAGGTCAGGGGTTGAATAATGATCAAGGTGTTTACCTCACAGACACAAGGTATAGGGTTTGAGTCTCCCCTTTGAGGGAAATTGGCTAGCCTCAATAAAAAATGGCTGGCAAAGGCAGTTAGCCCAGTACTTACCTATGAAACTATAACATGATCCCCACATCCCCAGGTGAAAATTTGTGATCACCCATTCAGTCATCCACACTGGTTTAAAGGTTGCAAGGGAGTGCTCTGCTTGATAGGTATGGCAGATGATTCCAAAAATGGGCGATACATTGGGTTATATTTCTGTCACGCTATCTGGTCTTGTTGATGTGACACTCTAGGTTTAGTTCTCTAGAATGGGTGTTTGCTTAACCCCTTGTTCTGTTTAGGTGAAGGAGTTCACAGAGTGCTGGGTCATTCACAGCATGAAAAGCTAAGCAAAGATCACTCCTCAGAGATTGGGTAGAACAAAGCAGGTTTTATTGTTACAATTACTGAGACTTGAGGATTTCTTGGTGAGAAAATGTTGAGGTTTCTCCATCTGGTTTCGGAGCCTTGTGAGGTACATGGTGAAGAGTGCATTATATTCAATGATGGGCTTAATAAGGGATGAATAAAGTGGGATTGTAACTTCTTTGGTCCATGACAAGGTACCAGAAAGGATACAGTGTGCAAGGTAGAACAGAGACATGCTGATCAAAGGAGAGCCTCTTATCAACGTATGTACCCGTGGCCTTCATGACTCTGAAAAAATTAACTAAATATTATCTATAGCGTGAACAGCAACGATGATAAATTTACCAAAGAAACTATGCTACATTTCATGAGCAACACACCAAGCATTGGTTTGGTCCAGCTCTTGCTAGAACATTTGGGTATCAGAATCGTATTTGATAACTTCTCCCCCAAGTTATAGACATCTGCAAATGTGGTTAGTCAAACTCCTTTGACATCGGCTTTTATGTCACAGGAATATATATATATATATATATATATATATATATATATATATATATGTGTGTGTGTGTGTGTGTGTGTGTGTGTGTATATATATATATATATATATATATATATATATATCTATATATTGTCTATATTATAAAGTTGAACAACCAAAATGTCGGCTTACCGTTGATCGACACCTAAATGTCAAAGCTACACTTCATCGAAACTCCAAATCATCAATTTCTTTCCAACAGAAAGAAATCAGTATGCGAACAATGGACACGACATGGATGTAAGGTCACCTACATTATTGTTTGTTCGTTATAATACATCCCAAAGTCTTGCAAATAATACCAGTGAGACTAATATGCTTGTAGTTCCCAGGGTCAGATGGACACCATTTGTGCCGGGGTACCACAATTCCCATTCTCTACTTCTTAGGGACGTAACCAATGGAAAGACTCAGCTTGAGGAGTTAATGGAGAAATTTTGCTAAGTAGGAATATACACTTCTCGACAGGCATCCAGGGATATGTCAAGACCCGTAGATTAGTGATTTTAATTTTGAAGTGGAACAAAAGAATTTGGTCCAAATTGATCACAGGAGGAGGAGGAATAGAAGGGAGACAGAAATGCACATCATGGGATTCAAATCCATACGTGTCTTAGTCGTAGTTCACCAAACATAATATTAGCCAAATGTGCCACAGAGAGTCTCCAAAGACTTTAGGACATTATGGCAGTCACACACTTACAATTACGGGGGTATAGTCTGTTAGCATGGGTCTCTGACATTGGGGTCAGAGCAGGCCAGCTCTTCAACCCAGTTAGCACCACAAATACCTAAGTCCCCCTTTTTTTTGTCAACACTAGTCGAAAAATTAGATGAGTATACTATTTTCAGAACCACTCAATATGTCTGATCTGTAAATCACAGTATATTTATAACAAAGCGCCACTGAGTTTGTTTCAGGATTCCCATTCTGCATACACTACTTTACAATCCCTGACAATATAAAAATGATAGAACTTGTAAATAAATTTGGATATGCTCATATAACTTTACCACACAACCTTCTCTATAATATAATGATTCTAAGCTTAGTCATCCCAACCATACGCCCCTTTCCTCTTTCCCACTAAACCCAAATGTTAAACTCATACAGTCACTACAGAGGGGAACAGCACCTAAACATTCCATGCTTCCAAACTACTAAGTAAAATATAAAATATAAACCTGCTCAACCACAATAATTTTCAAATACATATACAAATCCCAGTCCTGCCTGTGCTGTAGAACTATGCAGTATCTAATCTCCCATTGTATAATGTCCTGTAGCAAATGTTTTTCTTGAGGTACAATTTATTTTATTTTATTTTACATTTGATAACTGGGAAAGTCCAACTGGACACAGGTCCATTTTCAGTGGAGGCCCGGGGAGAAAAGCTCCAATTTAACACTATAAGTACATATGAGTTGAATGAGTGTACAGATACATATAATCAAATACAAAAGCATAGACATATAAGAATACATTTCTGCATACACGTAAGAATACATTTCTGCATACACGTAAGAATACATTTAACCTGTGGGAGGTCACATGGGCAAAGCCAGTTGTTGGAATAGTGAGTTTTGAGGAGTTTTTTAAATTGCGAAGCAGTGCTTGTAGAAGTTATGTGATTTGGTAGTGAGTTCCAGATTTTGGCTATCATACAGGCAAAGAGAGATTTACCATCTTCATTTATGTATTTGATGACATTTATGAGATTTTGGTTGGTGGATCTTAAGGCTCGGGTAGTGGTGTAGGGCTGTGTTAGATCTTGTAGTGGTGGAGTTTTGTCAGGGAGGTAGTACAGCTTGTGGGCTATAGAGACTTGATTAATTAGAAGTAGTTCGGGCAACTCAAGCCAGTTGAGCTGTTTGAGAGAAAGACAGTGATGAGATCTATTAGAGGTGTCTGTATCAAACTTGGCAATCTTGTTATAGCAATATTCCATTTTTTTAAGTTCGATATGGCGAAGATTAGTTAAGATTGGGGAGGCATAAAGGAGGGTGGATAAGAGGTGAGTTCTTGCAATAGTGGCTTTGGTATAATTGGTCATGAATTGCTTGTTCCTGTAAAGGAGACCAAGATTTTTGTTTACTTTTTTGATTGTTTGGGCTGTGTATATCGAATTTAAGATTATCGATTACTACACCTAGTAGTTTTGTGTGTGTTGTTGGGGTGATTGTGGTGTTGTCTTTGGAGTTTATGGTTAAATCATTGGTCAGAGGAGGAGATCTACCAGGGCTGAAAATAATTACTTTAGTTTTTTTGGGATTGAGTATAAGTTTAATGTTAGTAAACCATGCTTCAGCAAGAGTAAAGTTATGTTTTGTTATTGTTTGAAGTTCACTTAAGGTGGAGGCAGCACATATAATGGTGGTGTCATCTGCATATTGCACTATTGAGGCAGAGGGTGAGGATGCAGCTATCTGATTTGGAAATAGGGAGAACAGTAAAGGACCACGTATGGAACCTTGAGGGCCTCCTATGGATACTGGTAGAAGGGAGGACAGTTGGTGTTGCCAAAGAGCTGCTTGCTGACAGCCTGATAAATAGCTATTGAACCATGATTTTGTGTAGGAGTTTATGTTAAGGGTAGATAGAGATTCGAGAAGCATGCTGTGGTTAACCATGTCAGAGGCTTTAGATATGTCTAAGAATACAGAGGATACAAAACGTCCGTTGTTTCTATGGTTGTTGACTGTGTTGGTATATGACAGTAGTGCTGTTGTAGTACTATGGGAGGGTGGAAAGCCATGTTGTGATTTAGATATAAGGTTGTTTTTCAGGAGGTATTGCATTAGTTGTGAATGTACTACTCTCTAGTATTTTTGATGAAGGTGATAAAATTGCGATTAGGTGGTAGTTGGTGAGCTCAAGGGGGTTACCACCTTTGTGGAGTAGAATAATATGTGATATTTTCCACAAGTCAGGTACTTTGCCTTCAGATATTGATCTATTTATGAGGAGTGACACAGGATAGGATCTATTTATGAGGAGTGACACAGGATAGAATCTATTTATGAGGAGTGACACAGGATAGGATCTATTTATGAGGAGTGACACAGGATAGGATCTATTTATGAGGAGTGACACAGGATAGGCTCTATTTATGAGGAGTGACACAGGATAGGCTCTATTTATGAGGAGTGACACAGGATAGGATCTATTTATGAGGAGTGACACAGGATAGGCTCTATTTATGAGGAGTGACACAGGATAGGATCTATTTATGAGGAGTGACACAGGATAGGATCTATTTATGAGGAGTGACACAGGATAGGATCTATTTATGAGGAGTGACACAGGATAGGCTCTATTTATGAGGAGTGACACAGGATAGGATCTATTTATGAGGAGTGACACAGGATAGGCTCTATTTATGAGGAGTGACACAGGATAGGCTCTATTTATGAGGAGTGACACAGGATAGGATCTATTTATGAGGAGTGACACAGGATAGGATCTATTTATGAGGAGTGACACAGGATAGGCTCTATTTATGAGGAGTGACACAGGATAGGATCTATTTATGAGGAGTGACACAGGATAGGCTCTATTTATGAGGAGTGACACAGGATAGGCTCTATTTATGAGGAGTGACACAGGATAGGATCTATTTATGAGGAGTGACACAGGATCTATTTATGAGGAGTGACACAGGATAGGATCTATTTATGAGGAGTGACACAGGATAGGCTGTGGTTTCTTCTGAAAGTTGAAGGAAATCAGCAGTAAGTTGGTCAGCTGCCAGAGTGGTTGGTTTTGGTTTTTTGAGGAGTTTAGTTCATAGGTTCATAGGTTAGTACTAGGCTATCAGCCCTCAATTCCCTGGATATTTCTTCCCACATTATTTACTTTCCTGGACCCCTAGTAATAGCTTTTGTAGGCACTGGAGACAAGGAAAAGCTAGAGGGATTTAGTTGTGTATTGGGGTTAGTAGGGGTGGGTCTAGGTATAGGGCCATTGGTGCTGTTTTGGGTGCTAGCTAAAGCTAGGACTGTTTTGGTAAAGAATTTGTTGAATTGTGTGGGGTGTCCTCTTTGCTGATTGGTAATATGGGTGTAGGAGTGGTGGCATTACCTGGGTGCAGTAAACTATTTATTGTGGCACAGAATTTTTGAGGGTTGTGAGTGTGTTTTTCTTGCAAGGTTTTATAGTAATTGGTTTTATCAAGTTTTATTAGCGTTTTGGCCTTGTTGCGGAATGTTAAGTAGTTTTGTTTTGAGGTAGTGGTTTTGCATTTATGATACTGAAACCAGGCTTTGTCTCTATCCTTCATTTTGGTTTTAGTGTATTTTGTTAATGAAGTGGCATAGTTTGTTTTGACTCTGATGGTACGGGTGACAGTTTAGGATTTTGAGGAAAGCTGAGTTAAAGTAATCTACTGCTTTATCTAGGGGTAGTTGTTTTAGGGGAGACCAGTTACAGTATTTTAGTTCATTGTTTAGGTCTTTTGTTGTTTTTGTTGTGAACTATTCTGAGGATGTGTTGGTTACTATAGTGGGATCTATTCCTAATAAGGTAGGTTGGTTGGCGATCGCTCAGACTGTCTGGAAGACAGCCTGATTGTTGTGCGAATACAGCCACGATTAAGTAATATTAAGCTAGCTTATTTTTCTTACCTTCTTAGCCCACCTTACCCTATCTCTTGATTTACTGTTTGATTTATTATTTGATTTGATTTATTTGATTTATTTGATTTGCTGTCCCTGCTCCGTTATTTCTTTATTCACTAATTTTCATCAGTATTCTAACTTTGTCTTTTCTTTGTTCGTGTCCTCACTAAGTACTTGTCTTTTCTCTGACCTCTGACTTTGACTTGCATTTTCCTTGCTTTTTCTGTTGCTTTTCTTGTTGTTTTTCCCTCCACGTTATCTAATCACCTGTTACTCTTTCCCCCTTCCCAAGCTTTTCTACATTTCCTTGTGTTGGATCTTATATGAGTTCTCAAAAGACAACTTGTCAACAAATTAGGCAGGTCAGGATTGTTGAAAAATGCGCACTTCAAAGTTGTGGGCAAAACCATGTAAAACATTTTTGCAGGGTGGGGCAAGCCACCCTGTACCCCCATGTGAAATAAGTTGCTCCAACCCTCTTACTTATATGAACCAAACTCACAGTCCTATAATATTGTAGAGAGGAGAGATTGTCCATTAATGATGATAGATGCAGTTGTATAACTGCAGTATTGCATCAGGGCCCTAAGTATGAAAAAAAATATTATGGGGTCTAGAATTTGGTGACATTACCTCCGTTATATTTTGTACGATGATCAGATTTTGCTAACTTGTAGATAGTCCATCTTTACTGCAGTTCCACTCTGTCCAAACATATGCCCTCATTTCCACTACAACTATGTATCATCTCCTATTCTCAGCTAAATGACAACTCGAGTTTTCACAACACTGTGATCTTTCTCATTACAATTACCAGCCTTTTACTGTTTTCTGTGTGAATGTGTAAAAGTTACTTTGGTATGTAAATTATTTATCATACCACTGATATGAATTCTGTGCGTAAATATGTAAATAATGCATGTATATTGGATGCTTACTTACACTGGTGCTGTGTGTAATTCCTTGTATCAATGTTAATCTTTATATGCAGCTTGCATATGGTATATATTGTGTTTGCATCTAATGTCCAAACTTTTCTCCACTGTATTTTACTTCATCTCAGCCCAGTTCAGTTTCATATTACCAGACAGTGAAATAAATAACTAAAGTTACATATTAATTGATGAGTTGACATTATATACATCATGGTCCCCATGCATGCTAACAGCCATTCATGAAACATGTCTTGGAGGCAGTTATGGTGATTTCCCACCACACCACAACCAGCAAACTTTTAGGTGTAACAATTGATCATAATCTAAACTTCGACACACATAGCAACTGAACCATTAAATCAGTTAATAAAAAACTTGGTTTCCTCTACAGACTTAAACCCTATCTCACACCTCTAGCTAGGACTGCTATTGCCTGAACTCACTTAATCTCCACCATTCTCTATGCATCCCCAATCTATACCAACTTATCCAAAAATAATCTTCATAAATTGGAAACAGCCTATAATAACATAGCTAGATTTGCCACTGGTGCCCCTTTTCGAACCCACCACTGCCAAAATCTTAAATTGCTAGGATGGCTGGAATTGCAAAGCCAGATTCTTTTCCAGCGACTTACTACTATACACAAAATCTTACACCATCCCACAGAAACACCCATACTCTCTGCCCTTATCTGCCCATATAAAAATCTAACAACCCTTCGATCATCTAATAAGGTACTAGTAGCTACCCTAAAGTCCAACAACAAATCTGGAGATAGCTTGTTCTCAAACTCGACTGGTAACTCTTGGAATACTCTTCCAAGTGAAGTAACAGCCCTTTCTTCTACCCCACTTTTCAAGAAGCAATTAAGATTCTTCCTTAAAGCCCAATGGCTTTGCCCATGCACAAATCCTGACTGACACTTTCTCCCCTAGCAGGACCATTCTTTACTATCTATCTTTGACATGCTATTT
>NC_056733.1:969631492-969651492 GCF_019279795.1 Protopterus annectens | reverse complement strand
TATATGCATATATTTATATTTATATGTGTGTGTATGTATATATATATATATATATATATATATATATATATATATATATATATATATATATATAAATCAGTTGAAAACGAAGATCCCAAACACACAAACAATACGTAGAAATACCCCAAGGAGCCAAAATCACTTGGATGTAAAATTTGACTGTGCGTTTGCTTAAGTGTCTGTGAATATCTCCTAAGCTTTTGGTTGTGTCAAGTGTGGGTACATTCCTACATGCTTGGATTTTGGCTCCTTATCCTAGTAAGCCTGAACCAATGGTGTAGATAAATAAAGCTCTATGACCCAGGTGACTCCAGTTTGAACAGCAGTCTGGGTACTTGGTAGTACAGACAGGAAGGACGAGCATTCTTATCCAAGGAAGGAGCATGCACTGGGGCACATGCATGTGAAGTTATTTGTCCATGCACCGGGGCACATGCATGTGAAGGTATTTGTCCATGCACCAAGGCACATGCATGTGAAGTTATTTGTCCCATGGAGACCAAAAAAGCAATCAGTTGGTACCTCTGTTGGTGAGCAGGACTGTGGCTGATATCAGCCCCTTACAGATGTGATATCTATAACACCCTGCACCCAAGGGGTGTCAGTGGCCATGCACAACTAATTAGTAAATGAATGAAATTTCTCAAACCATCCCTGATGACTGCCTAAATGAGGGCTTCTCACAATCGACTGTCGTCCCCAGTGATCAGAGATGAACGACCCAACTGGGGAAAAAGAAGACAAACAATGAACCTCTTCTTGCATTTTATTGTGGTGCTGACATGTTGCAGGACCTTAAATTAAGTGATGTATCGGACTTCACTATTTAAAAAGGGTCAGTCAGGTGCACTTGGTACCAAATGAAGTTTTGTGAAACAGGACTACTTCACAGAAGTCCACTGTCCCACTGTCAGTCACTGAGTGGTTGTGGTGTTGGCCTATAGCTGCAAAGTTGTAGTGCATCGTATTACAATGCACCATGAGCCTCAGTGGCATTAATTACTGAAAATAGTATTAGAAATTGAGGGATTTCCAAGATGGTCACCAGTCAGTAAACACTGGGAATGTGATGCTCCTCCTACTGCAACTTTAAATTAAGCGAGATGTTCTTCATGTTTCACTGTTGCAGTCATTACATGTGGGTTATCTGCTTGCAGTAGCCCTCAGTCAGCCTGATTAACAAAGTCTTGGGTCCTGCGTCGGTTGCTGTCCCTCCTTCCATGGCATCAGGTCGTCACGGGTATAAAACATGCAGCTGACGCCATTACATCGGTCTTTCTTGCCGTGCGGTGCCTGAAGCAGAAGCAGTTCGCAAGAGCCGGTCGGCCGACTCCTGAAATTTTTGTTTTCGAGTTTCAGAACCGAAGTCTTCAACTACAGCTAAGTACCCTATTGGGGAAACTTTTTCTTGCTCCTTACCGATGTCAGTAAAAGTTAATAATTGCATTACTTGTGGAAAGCAAATACCTCACAAAGATTTTCATCCGTACTGTATTCCTTGCCTAGGCCCTCACCACAGCATACCTTGCTGTTGGTTTTGTGCTTTATTTAAACAGCTCACTACCCATCATCGGTATATTTTCGCTTCTAAATATTTTGGTTCTCGGTTTAATTATCTAGAAATGTCATCAGTTAGACATCCGACTACCGGGATTCCGAAAAAATGCAAAGATAAAGACAGAGACAGGCCGCTGAGGTCTAAAGTTGCCGACAATGCTTCTCCTAAGCTAGTCGACACTACTCAGTGAGGCGCTTTTGCAGCCCCTGATACCCACTACTTCTGTCTTGCAGGCCTCTACTGAGACCCATTCAGAGTCTGGTATGCCGCGAGATGCTTCAGCTGTGGAACCTGGAGATGTCTGTATCTTGGATGGGTCCAGAGCCACTGTGCAGGCATTGGCTTCTGAGGGTGTATTCAGGCCTATGGACTTGCATATTAAACCGATGTCTCCTTCTTCATTTAGGCCAAAATCTCGAACCATGCCTAAGAAACCAATGCCCAGGCCGCATGCTAAGGCCTCTTTGCCTAAAAAACAAATGATAAGAATGGCTGAAGATCTTACAACTCTAATCAGGGGAAGCCAACCTCCTCCTTCTAAGAGGCCTAGGACTGAATTTGTTTATGAATCTTCTGAACAGGATTCTAATTTTTCTGATTCTTCTGATGATTTGGATTTGCCCTTATCTACTTATGAGGATTCTGATGTAGAGGACTCTATTCCCTCTGCTTCTCCTCCAGAGGATTTGTCTTTTGGTGAAAACTTACATACTCTAAGGGAGCATTTCCCCTGGGAAAGCCAGGATATTTCTGATTCAAAAAAGAGGCTTAGGGATTTCTTACTCCTGCCTCAGCATAGGCCTTTAGCTATACCTGCTGTACTAGACATTGTTGATGATGTCTTTTCAGAATCTAGTTTGGCCCCTGATTATTTTCCTCCTGCTCCCAGAAAACCTGACAGATATTACAGTGTTCCTGACTCTCACAAGTTCCTTTTTAAAAATCCTATTGCGGATCCAGAGACTATTTCACAGGGACCCAAAGGCATTAAGGCTTCTACTGCTAAAAATCCTACCCCCTCTGATAGAGACTCCAGGGCGCTGGATAGATGGGGTAAGAAAATTTACACTTCTGCAACCTTGGCCATTAGGGCTTTAAACTGCCAGTTTCATATGTTAAAGTATCAACAACATGTTATTGGATTGCTTAAGCAGAAAATTATGTTGATCCCTGACTGTGCGGAAAATAAAGAATTACAGGATTTAGTGCATTCTGCTGAACAGGTTAGAAAACATACTTTGCAATGTGGATTTGATTCATTAGAGGCCTCTTACAGGGCTGCTGTTACTGGGTCTGTGCTCAGAAGGCATGCCTGGCTTAAGGAGCAATCTTTGCCTGATCATGTTAAAGCTAAATTGTTGGATGCTCCCTTAAAACAGGACCACCTGTTTGGCAACAAGGCTGAGGAAGTTCTTAAAAAGATGGAAGATAAAGCTAAATCTATGCAGACTGTTAAAGATTTCTTACAAGTTCAGCCTCCTAGGTGTAGTAGGCACTGGCCCTCTAAAAATTGGTCCTTTCTAGCCCCCTCCCGGTCTTTTCAAGCCAAACCCAGACACAGCAGAAACCCCAGGTTTCAGTCCCAAGGGACACACAAGACTAGGCAGTGGGGCGTTTCTGCACCAAAACCTGGGAGCAGTAAGACTCCCCCCTATGGAAAACCATCTCAATGACTTGCTTTTAAAACTTCCAAGCACTTCCCAACTGAATGCTCCTTTAGGTGGAAAGATTGGTCTGCAGGCCAGAAACTGGGAACTCATTACCCAGAACAAATGGGTTTTAAATATAATGTCCCAAGATACAGATTTCACTTCCACACCTTACCAACACCAAGTGGGTGGCCAGACCTACCCCCAAATTAGTGGGCAGAGGCCCAAAATCAGGTACTCTCTCTCTTAAACATGGGGGCTATGCAGTTGGTACCAGAAGAGGAAAAGGGACAACGTTTCTATTCAAGACTTTTGCTGGTTCCTAGAAAAGGCAATACATGGCGTCCAATTCTGGACCTTTCTATTCTAAACACCTTTCTGGTGATTCCAAGATTCAAAATGCTGACTCTTCACCAGCTGCTTCCTATGCTAGGCAAAGATGCATGGTTGACAACACTAGATTTAAAAGAAGCATACCTGCACATCCCTATCAGGGAGTCTTGCAGAAGATACCTATGCTTCAAAGCAGGCTACATGCACTATCAGTTCTCTGCACTGCCCTTTGGCTTATCTACTGCGCCCAGGGTATTCACAAAGTGCCTAGCTCCAGTCATTGCATTTTGCAGGCAAAGAAATTTTCAAATGTACCCATACCTGGACAATTGTCTAATTCAGGCAGAAAGCAAGGACATTCTTTTCAAACATTTGGCCTTTGTTCAAAGGGTACTGACGAAGGGTACTGACGTGTCTGGGGTTCACCATAAATGAAAATAAATCCCACCTGGTACCCTATCAGCAAATTATATTCCTGGGAGCGAGCTTGAATACAACTTCCCAGATGGCTTTCCTCATGTCAGAGAAACGGATACATTTGACAACTTACTTCAAACAAGTGGCCACAATAACCCAGCTGTCTGCAAGGCAAATACTGCAGGCCTTGGGATTCATGGCCTCCTGAGTTCTTCTAATTAAATATGCAAGGCTGCATATGAGTCAACTACAATGGTGTCTCAAAAGCCTATGGTGTCAACATTCACAGGATCTATAAGCAAGGACTCCTATCATACCATGCCTATGCCTAGAGTTCCTTTGGTGGGCAGAGGCCTGCCACCAAAACAGGGGACTACCATTCATATTACCCCCTGCCACACAAATCTTAACAACAGACACATCAGACTATGCATGGGGGGCTCGCCTGGCAGGGAAGTGCATTCAGGGCAAATGGAACCCAAGTCAAATGCACCTGCACATAAATCAAAAGGAAATGTTAGCTGTACAGAATGCTCTGACAGCCTTCAAGGACCACATTCTTCAAGGACAACTAATGGAAAAGATGGACAACACCACTGTCATGTGGTACATAAACAAGCAGGGGGGGAGGTACACATTCTTACCCCCTCTGCAGACTAGCCATGGCATTGTGGGACACAGCCTTGAGCTACCAAGTGAATCTACAAGCTGAATTCCTGCCAGGAAAACTAAATACACTGGTAGACGGACTAAGCAGAAACCTCATGGACCCACATGAGTGGAAACCGGAACCAAGGATTTACAACATGTTGACAAGCAAATGGGGGAGCCCAGCTATAGACCTGTTTGCCTCCCCCCAGAAGATCAAACAGGACAAGCCAAGGACGATTTTAATTGCACCAGACTGGCCTCGCTAACACTGGTACCCACTCTTGCGTAGTGTGTCATGCTTGGCTCCATAGCACCTGCCTCAGACTCCTTCCCTGTTGTCTCAGCAGGAGAACCAGATTCTGCACCCTCAGCTGCAAACCCTGAACCTAGCAGCCTGGCTAATTACCTAATCTCTCCTTTACCATCCCTCAGTAAATCAGTGATGGATATCATTTTAGAGGAAGGGGGCCTAGTACTAGAAAATCTTAAGCTGCAAAATGGAAAAAAGATTATGTGCTTGGAAACAATCTCAAGGAATGAACGCAGCAGTGCCCACTTTACCTCAGATTCTACAATACTTGACTGAGATGCTTCATAAGGGCTTGTCTTTTTCCTCCATCAAAATTCATGCCTCAGCCACTCAGCTCACTATAGCACAGAGCCTCACCTCTTCTCTCAACCACTGCTCAAGCAGTTCCTCAGAGGGGCCAAAAATTTAAGGCCACCCAGGAGAGCTCCAACTCCAGCCTGGGATCTTAACTTTGTTCTGGAGAAACGCACTGTTCCTCCTTTCGAGCCAGCTGCCACTGCAGATTTAAAATTTCTTTACTGGAAAACAGCTTTCCTTTTGGCAATCACTTCTGCAAGAAGGGTATCTGAATTACAGGCCCTTATGGCAGTGGAACCTTTCATCATTTTTCATGCGGACAGGGTGTCCCTCAGAACCAATCCCCTCCTTCAAGCCCAAGGTGGTATCCAGTGTGGCTCTTAATCAGTCCATTCATTTGCCTACCTTCTTTCCTAACCCGCAGAACAAAGGGGAACGGATACTGCACTCTTTAGATGTGCACAGACAGCTTAGATTCTACTTGGACAGGACTAAAACTCAAAGAAAATCTGAACTGCTGGTGGCATTTGCTGCAGAGACAGAGGGGAAAGCTATTTCAAACAAACCATTTCAAAATGGATAGGACACTGCACTTATTTCTGCTATAAGCACCATGGAAGACCTATCCCACAGGGAATCAAACCCCATTCAACCAGGGCTATATCTACCTCTACAGCCTTTCTCAGGGGTGTCCCTACTAGGGACATCCTAGACACTGCTACCTGGAGTTCTGTACATACTTTCACCAAGCATTATCATTTGCCAATTTTCTCTAAATCCAGGGCTGGTTTTGCCACTGCAGTCTTGCAGGGCTTTATAGCTGGTCCTAATTCTGTTTAAATTCCTCCTCCCAACCATAGCTTTGGGAATCTACCCAAATGTAATGACTGCAACAGAGAAACATGAAGAACATAGTACAGTTGTGTACACTTACCGTAAATGTAGACGTTCGAGTGTATTCACTGTTGCAGTCCTGGTTACCCACCCTCCAGCCCCCTTTTCTTCCTTTGACTATACCTCTACTCTCACTTACTATGCTCTAAAAGCTTTTTGGTGTATTTGCTTTTCTGTTGGAGGTATATCCTGGTATTTATAGATTTAATTGCTTCCCATTAGGGGGGCACCTGACATCTGGGGCAAGAAAAACTAATGTAATGGCGTCGACTGCATGTTTCATACCCCTGATGACCTGACGTCATGGAAGAAGGGACAACAACTGACGGAGGACCCAAGACTTTGTTAATCAGGCCGACTAAGGGCTACTGCAAGCAGATTACCCAAATGTAATGACTGCAACAGTGAATACACTCGAACATCTACATTTATGATAAGTATACACAACTGTACTTTTTCTAGGCATCAACCAACAAAAGCTGAGAAAATCAGAAGAAACCAAGAAGACAAACTTTGGTAACACTCATTTTCTGGTTATTAATGAAAAAAAAAAACTGATTTAAACTTATAAAAATATACTTATCTGTGTGTCGGGATCTGGAAGCATGGAGGTGCTTAAGAGAAATGGCAGTGGAATTTTTAACCAGATTGTTTAATGAAATTTTGGAAAGTCAGAGGATGCCTGAGGAGTGGAGAAAAAGTGTTTTGGTACCTATCATTAAGAATAAGGGTGATGTGCAGAGCTGCAGTAACTACAGAGGGATAAAATTGATCAGTCACAGCTTGAAGTTATGGGAAAGAGTAGTGGAAGCTAGGTTAAGAAGGGAGGTGATGATTAGTGATCAGCAGTACGGTTTCATGCCAGGAAAGAGCACTACAGATACAATGTTTGCTCTGAGAGTGTTGTTGGAGAAATACAGAGAAGGTCAGAAGGAGTTGCATTGTGTCTTTATGGACTTAGAGAAAGCATATGACAGGATGCCTAGAGAGTTGTGGTATTGTATGAAGAAGTCAGGAGTGGCAGAGAAGTATGTAAGAGTGGTACAGGATATATACAAGGGTGGTGTGACATTGGTGAGGACTGCGGTGGGAGTGACAGATACGTTTAAGGTGGAGGTGGGATTACATCAAGGATCAGCTCTGAGCCCTTTCTTATTTGCCGTGGTGATGGACAGGTTGACAGATGAGATTAGACAGGAGGCCCCGTGGACTATGATGTTTGCAGATGACATTGTGATATGTAGTGAGAGTAGGGACCAGGTTGAGGAGACCCTAGAGAGGTGGAGATATGCTTTATAGAGGAGAGGAATGAAGGTCAGCAGGGCTAAAACAGAATATATGTGCGTAAATGAGAGGGAGGGTAGAGGAATGGTGAGGATTCAGGGAGTAGAGTTGTTAAAGGTGGATGAGTTTAAGTACTTGGGATCAACAGTTCAGAGTAATGGTGAGTGTGGAAGAGAGGTGAAGAAGAGAGTACAGGCAGGCTGGAATGGGTGGAGAAGAGTGTCAGGAGTGATTTGTGACAGACGGGTACCAGTAAGAGTGAAAGGGAAGGTCTACAAGAGGGTAGTGAGACCAGCTATGTTATATGGGTTGGAGACGGTGGCATTGACAAAAAGGCAGGAGTCAGAGCTGGATGTGGCAGAGTTAAAGATGTTAATATTTGCACTGGGTGTGACTAGGATGGACAGGATTAGGGATCAGTATATTAGAGGGTCAGTTCAGGTTGGACAGTTTGGAAACAAAGCAAGAGAGGCGAGATTGCGTTGGTTTGGGCATGTGCTGAGGAGGGATGGTGGGTGTACTGGGAAAAGGATGCTAAGGATGGAGCTGCCAGATAAGAGGAAAAGAGGAAGGCCTAAGATAAGGTTTATGGATGTGGTGAGAGAGGACATGCAGGCAGATGGTGTGAAAGAGCAAGATGCAGAGGACAGGAAGAAATGGAAACAGATGATCCACTGTGGCGACCCCTAACAGGAACAGCTGAAAGAAGATCATGATGATGTGTGTGGGGATCCTAACCACATGGCATTTGCACATTCCAAATCTCGGGCCTAAAAGGAAAATAAGAGATCTGAAAGAACTGAAAGATATTCGAATACTGAAATGTCTAACCAGGCTGATTCAATGGAAACTCAAACTTCAAAAACAAAACTGTCACAGATAGTATTACCAGAAAAGGACAATACTAGAAAAAGACAAAAAAACCCAAAATATAGCAAGACACCATTAAGACGGCCTTAAGGTCAAAACAGGAACAAACCTCTTTGTATGTTAGAGAATCTTTCTATTGGTTTTATTATTTTGTGGAGATCTGTATTTGGGAGCTCAAAATAGATATTAAGGTTATCAGCAAAAACTGTATACATGGGATTAGTGTTTACCAGCTTTTAGGTATATGATGACCTGTTTTTGGCCCAAGTAGCGGAGTAATGGTTCAGGATAACGATTAAAAAGATAAGGTGATAGAGGACATCTTTGCCTCATACTGTTGGATATTTTTATTGGATTGGATTTAGCTTTGTTTATGTCTGTGGTTGTAGATGCCTTTTGGTACAGTGTTTTATTAAGTTTATAAAGATGTGTGGTATACCAAAGAAGGGTAGTATATAAAATAAGAAATTTAGATCTACTCTATCAAAAGCTTTACAAGCATCTACAGATAGCACACACTTAGGGTGTTTGTCTTTTCCCAGTAGCATAATCATGGTGTCTAAAACTAAGGTGTTATCACTGATTTATCGGTTTTGCATAAATTCCAATTCCTCTTGGGAAATTATACAAGGCAAAACCTTTTTCAGCCTGTTAAGTATTATATGAGCTAATATTTTAATGTATGTGTTTATAAGGGCAATTGGTCTATAATTATATGGGTTAGCTAGATCCAAATTTGGCTTGGGAATTAAGATGTTTTTTGAGTTATTTAAATATAGATCCATTATGCGGAAAGTAATGATGTAGTTGAACACTCTCAAAAGGATATTGGAGATAGATGTAGAGAACTTTTTATAAAATTCAGCCATGTATCCATCTGGACCTGGGGCTTTACTAGCTTTAAGTTTTTGGATAGCTATTTTTATTTCTTCTATTTTCAGGGGTGTTTTTAAGAAAGTTTTGGGGTTATGTTTAACTGCGGGAAGTCTAGTTTTTTATGAAGTCCTCATAGTGTTTGTTATTTGAGTCATTTTGAAGGTTATACATATTGTTATATATCTCTTCAAAGGCCTTTATTATATCATATTTTCCTTATTATTTTCCCATTGTAGTTTTCATTGATTTTGGGGGGGTCCGTTTTTGACATTTATTAGTCTGGCAAGCATTTTGAAAGGTGTTTGTGCCCATTCTACATATTTGTGGAGCAGTCTGAGTTCTATAAACGAGTGATTATTTTGATGTAGGTTATACAATTGTTTTTGTAAGTTTATCATGCTTTCTTCGAGCTGTCTAGAATATTGGTTTTAGAGCTTGCTTTCTATTTCATTTATTTGTAATTCTAATTTAGTTTTTATTTCCCCTTTTTTGTTTTTTTGATCCAAGACGCTTTTTTCGTGGGGGATGGAGTTGTAATGAGATCTTTTTCAAGTTGGGCAAGGATGTTATGTATTTTAAAAGCTACATCTTCATTTTGAATTATGTTGGAATTTAGGGTCCATGTATTGTAAATGATATTAGCTGACCTGGCTTTCAAGAGGTTGATTGCAATTTGTATTTTGGAATGGTCTGAAATATGTCTGGGATGTACTTGGTAGTTTATATTAAGACGTGTTAGGTTTTCAGAGATTAGGAAAAAATCAATTCTTGACCATGGTTTGTGTCTTGCAGAGAAAAAAGTGAACTTGTTTACTGAGCTATCATGTTGGTAAAGAGTAACCCTAAGAAATCTTATATCTTCCCAATAAATCCCATTGGACATAGAGAATTCTTTTTTCCCAAAACTGAAATAAAACTCAATTACCATCTAAGATACCTGGGAATAAATGACTCCCACACACATAGTGAACTGCTGAAAGCAAATCTCCAAAATACATGTGAAAACATTGTACGAGATATGGATAGGTAGGTGGAAGAATATTAACCTATCTCCACTCTCAAAAGCAAGTATCATTAAAATGAATATTCTTCCTAGAATTCTCTATCAATTAAATGCCCTCAATCAAAACATTCCCCACTAGCTTCATTTGGCATCTGAAATCTACCAGAATTAGCTATGATAAACTTATATTATCAAAAGAAAAGGGAGGCCTGCGTCTACCAGACTTTAAACTCTACTATACTATAATAAGTACTAGTAGATTAATGCAAATAGTTAACCATGAACCTAATAACCAAACATGGTCTCTTTTATGGACCAAAATTTGGTACAGTCAGATAACTTGTCTTAACATTAACCCCCAGTCCCTCCCTTTCTTAATCTCAAAAATCTGTAATGCACTGAAACTTCATCCAGTGATCAAACATAAAATTATATTATTCCAAAAACTGATAGTATCGCTTCACTTACCTAATACGCTTGACTACCTACAACCCATTCGTCTCAATCCCAATCTGAAGCTCGATAACCAACCAATAAACCTAACAACTATCCGTTAATTAAAAATCTTACAATTTGGGAAATTAATACATTAATTAACTTGAACTTATTCAAAATAAGAGTGAAACAGGGATTAGCTAACAAATATATCATAATCAGGCCAATCGTATTGCTCATAAACAATAAATTTTCCACAAAATCTACTAAAGAACAAGAAATAAAAATAACCCAGTTAATAATTTAAACCTTATCCTATAAGAATAAAATGATTTTGAAAGCCTATAAACTAATAATTGCAATACTAACCCAGAATGATCTGTTACACTCAACCTATTGACAAGAGCAGAATCAAAGTATTACACCAGACGAAAAACTGCTGGCCATAAAAAAACACCTTCAAACTAACCCCCTTCAAAAGCCCGATATACACCCAAATCATGATAAATAATAATGCCCACTGCACAACCACTGTACTAAACAAATTCTGGTCTAAATACTCACCAATATGTCCCTGCTGCCCTAAGGAAAAGGCAGACTTGCTTCACATCTTTTGGAGCTGCAAGAACATATACAAACTGTGGTGCTCATGAAGAGCTAACTTTGAGAAAATGGGACATGAGAAAACCACATTCTCATGGGAAACAGCAATTCTACACATTACAGCAAATGGCCTTCCTAACATAACTAAACATGTCCGCATTACCATGTGCGCCCTAATCAAGTACTATATAGCCAAGAACTGGCTAGATAAATCTAAGATCTCTTGGGAAGTTTTTAAAAACATTGCAGTAAAATTCATATATTTCCTCAAATACTGGGGATTTATATTAGACACGATACTTGTTGTTGTTGTTGTGTCTTTCGGCTTTTCCCGATTAGGGGTCACCACAAAAGATTAAAAATGAATCCCTTTTCCCCACTTTTTACTCACTAAACATTAGGACAACCTACAGGATGTGAAATCCAAAACTAATTCCCCTATTTCAATAATCCCCCCCCATTTCTATTCAGCTAAACAGTGTTGCGTTTTCCTTACTCCCTGATATAAAAATCATCTTAGTCATCTTAGATATATGAAGACCAAGTACAAATCCAAAGTATTCTTGCCTATTTTCCCCTCTTTCCAATCATTATCCTCACAGCTTCTTAGGCTTTTCTCCTTTTATGGGAATAACCTATTTTTCTTACATAGGCATATACCATCTAATTTATAGACACTTAATTTCAAGAGTGGCTTTTAGGTGTAAATAGATGCAAATAGTTTCCTCATTGTAGGTTCCTCTGTTATATTTGTATTTGTATTTGATTGATTGTTTTTGTGACATAAGTTTTTACATTACCAGTATGGATACCAACAGACTGTATGTGAAATATTTAAACGCTTTGGATAGCCTTCAGTGTCAAGGATCACTTAAAAAACTTACATTTTGTCAAAAGATGTTACAAATCTGATGACTCGGACAAATACGTTTTTCTCCTTATCGTTCTGAATATATCTATCTTATGTTTCAAGTTCTTCAACTGACTTATCTACAATTGTAGTGGAATGATGTACCTTTTTCCTTCCCAGATGTATCTATATGCAAATGTAGCTGTTAAAATATTTTTGTTTTAGCTTCCAATTACCGTTGTTTTCCTTTTCAAAAATCAATAAAAATGTATTGAAACAAATTGTGTATTTTATGTTTTATTTAAAAGAAATTGTGATATTTATTTCAAATCTTAACTAAACTGTTACACTTCCATAAACCAACCCAGACCACAGCATATTATTTCTATAACAAAAATGTTAATAAGCTACTTTCTCTCATGCATAGCCTGTAATGTTTGTGCATTTGGATCATGTACATTTTAAGCAGTTTGTGTCTGATGTCTGCACCAACGCATAAACCTATCTAGCTGCAGAATATATGTTTGCCACATAATCCCCATTTGTTTGATTAAAACCTTATAGACTTATGGTTGTCTCCTACAGATGTTTCTACAGATAGTTGTGACTTCAACTTGCTGAATATGAAATGTATTTGCATATATTTGTTCTTATAGGGTTTAAGTCTTTACAGCAAATATACACAAGCCAATTATCTGTGCCAAGATGTTAACTGATTTTTAAACAGTTGATGCTAAATTTCGATTTATACAGTCAGTTACCTTATTCAGATATAAGCCATGAAAAACTGAAATGCTGTGTGAGAAACTAAAATAAGAATTTGAAAAGAGCAATATATCACTGATAAGTAGGGCAGCGTTATTTATGAAATCCACGCCTGGACAGGTGGCATGCCTTTGTTTACAATTCAGTTGAGAGATTGCTTACTTTACCATAAAGTCTTTATAAAACTTATGACTGTACCATATGATGTATCCGTATTTGCTGTAAGATGCAGCCTTGGAATAATGACCTGATTATCTGCAGATTTATCTGAAACATAAGCCTTGTCAGCACTCTAGAGCCTAGTTTTGTGATTTTACCTCAAAGTGATGTTCACTATATCAACAGTGTTTGATTATATTGAAAAGGAAGCATAACTGAATGTCATTATTGTCACTCTAGGACTTCTAAAATATGTATAAACTGTTTTAAATTTAAGTGGGTTGTGTGTGTCTGTTTGTATACATGTGCCCATATTAGTTTTATGCACTTAAACACAAAAGTATGCAATGAAAAATGTATATCATCTGCAACTTTATATATCTGAAATGGAGTAACGTGGTGTGAATTCAGATGAATATTTGCTTAAACAGCAGTCATGCACTACAGGAGATTTTGTATTGGATTTTGCCATGACTAGTGCTGTCTAGCTAAACTGTTTAAAATAATTTAGTTTGCACTGGTGAACCTCACAGATGGCCAACCATATTAGCATTGAATTTGTCTGAGTGGAACAGGCACATCGAAAAAACACTTTCAGCAAAGCTGACATTACCATTTTCCCACTGTTTTATAACCATGGGAAGTAAGTTAGGAAGGATGGGAGAGCTTGCTAGAATCATGCGGGATGCATGGAGGTTTGCTCCATCTGAAAAATGCTTTCATTTTGTTTGATGAATGTGGATTTCAGTGAACCAATTTTGATCGATCAGGATTCACAATTACAGCTGTTGATAGGTCGACATGAAGCCTTAAACTTCAGGGCCTTCAGACTAATTCAAGAAGCTAGGTGTTACGGTATCATTTTTGTGCTGGATGGGAACAGCTGCCAAGTTATATTGTTACTGACTGATAATGGTCCCATATTCATTATGTGACAAGAAATGTGACAAATTCTACTGTGGCCCTGTATCAGAGACAGACTGGAATATCTGTGAACACTTAGGAAGAGAAGATATTGTGTCATTGCCCTTAGCACTTGATGCAAGGTACCGTAGTCACCTGTTGTACCATTACTTACAGAAAAAATGTTTATTTATTTATTTATCTGATAAGGTGGGTGGGCTTCTATGTTGACACTTTTCAGCAATGACCTGGACTTGAATGAACAACAGTAAACCGCAGTACCCTACAAATGAGCAGTGTTAATTTCATAAACATAATTTTGTACATTTACAATGTAAACACATACTGGGTTTATTCCTTAGGCATGGTAGGATGTGATTTGTAATAAGATATTATGCAATTCAATGCAGTTTGGTGTTTTATATTCTCAGGGGATTTTCGCTGTTCTTTTCCTTCTGGAGTGTGACACCTCATCTACTGTGAGTGTGACACCTTACCTACTGTGAGTGTGACACCTTACCTACTGTGAGTGTGACACCTCATCTACTGTGAGTGTGACACCTTACCTACTGTGAGTGTGACACGTCATCTACTGTGAGTGTGACACCTTACCTACTGTGAGTGTGACACCTTACCTACTGTGAGTGTGACACCTCATCTACTGTGAGTGTGACACCTTACCTACTGTGAGTGTGACACGTCATCTACTGTGAGTGTGACACGTCATCTACTGTGAGTGTGACACCTTACCTACTGTGAGTGTGACACCTCATCTACTGTGAGTGTGACACGTCATCTACTGTGAGTGTGACACCTTACCTACTGTGAGTGTGACACCTTACCTACTGTGAGTGTGACACCTCATCTACTGTGAGTGTGACACGTCATCTACTGTGAGTGTGACACCTCATCGACCATGTGTGACACCTCATCTACCGTGAGGGTGACACCTTACCTACTCTGAGGGTGACACCTCATCTACCGTGAGGGTGACACCTTACCTACTCTGAGGGTGACACCTCATCTACCATGAGGGTGACACCTTACCTACTCTGAGGGTGGCACCTCATCTTCCGTGAGTGTGACACCTTACCTACTCTGAGGGTGACACCTCATCTACTGTGAGTGTGACACCTTACCTACTCTGAGGGTGACACCTCATCTACTGTGAGTGTGACACCTTACCTACTCTGAGGGTGACACCTCATCTACTGTGAGTGTGACACCTTACCTACTCTGAGGGTGACACCTTACTTACTCTGAGGGTGATACCTTACCTACTCTGAGGGTGACACCTTACTTATTCTGAGGGTGACACCTTACCTACTCTGAGGGTGGCACATCTTCCGTGAGTGTGACACCTTACCTACTCTGAGGGTTACACCTCATCTACCGTGAGTGTGACACCTTACCTACTCTGAGGGTGACCGTGAGGGTGGCACCTTACCTACTCTGAGGGTGACACCTTACTTACTCTGAGGATGATACCTTACCTACTCTGAGGGTGACACCTTACTTACTCTGAGGGTGATACCTTACCTACTCTGAGGGTGACACCTTACTTACTCTGAGGGTGACACCTTACCTACTCTGAGGGTGACACCTCATCTACCGTGAGGGTGACACCTTACCTACTCTGAGGGTGACACCTTACCTACTCTAAGGGTGACACCTCATCATCCGTGAGTGTGACACCTTACCTACTCTGAGGGTTATACCTCATCTACTGTGAGTGTGACACCTTACCTACTCTGAGGGTGACCGTGAGGGTGGCACCTTACCTACTCTGAGGGTGACACCTTACCTACTCTGAGGGTGACACCTTACCTACTCTGAGGGTGACACCTTACTTACTCTGAGGGTGACACCTTACCTACTCTGAGGGTGACACCTCATCTACTGTGAGGGTGACACCTTACCTACTCTGAGGGTGACACCTTACCTACTCTAAGGGTGACACCTCATCATCCGTGAGTGTGACACCTTACCTACTCTGAGGGTTACACCTCATCTACTGTGAGTGTGACACCTTACCTACTCTGAGGGTGACCGTGAGGGTGGCACCTTACCTACTCTGAGGGTGACACCTTACTTACTCTGAGGGTGATACCTTACCTACTCTGAGGGTGACACCTTACTTACTCTGAGGGTGATACCTTACCTACTCTGAGGGTGACACCTTACTTACTCTGAGGGTGACACCTTACCTACTCTGAGGGTGACACCATACCTACTCTGAGGGTGACACCTTACCTACTCTGAGGGTGACACCTTACCTACTATTTTCTTTTCTTTTGACTTTCCTTTGCCATGTACCTCATAATGCAGGATATAACATATAAATATATCAGTTTTATGTCTAAGGAGTTGTGTGCTATGATTTGTTCATGTATGTAGCCGGTATACTCCTGCTATGTATCACTATTACTACTTTTTATAGTATATTGTTATTGTTACTCGTCAGCTGGAGGTTTTCTCTGTGTGCTTCTGCTGAAAGCAGGTTCTCATCTTCAGTAGGATAATCCTGGTTAAAAAAATGCAAAACATAAATAAATAAATAACTACATAAATAACAGCACTCATTCTCATTTTCTTCCTGTCATTCTTTGTTTACCTCTTTTTGTGGCAAGTTTTCACTATCACACATTGTTTGGGGATCTGACTTCTTCATGTCATTTCGCCTCCTGTCTTTTAAGTACTTTCTGAACATTCACAATGTTGCTAGTAATAGCCCTGGGGCCATAACCCGTTAACCTTTTATTTTGTACCCCCCACAGCTTCACTGCTTACCTTTACTACAAGGTCCTCACATTACTGACCACTGACTACTCAAAAGAAGGAAAAGGGAAAGCTACTAGTGTGATACCTATATAATAATGTAAAGGAGCACGTTAGCAACGTTGTGTTATCCATACAATAAGCAGTGCTTGGCTCTTATAGGTAGATAAGATTTGTTACCCCTCAACTGAATTAAAATATGTATGCTTAGCTGATATTTCTGAAGCTATAAAGAGGTTGTTCTTTTACGGATATTAACCCCAACCCATAGTAATCGTTAGCCAGTTTTAAGTCATCTCCTCCTTAGAAGCGATTCTGCTTCTCATGTTTATTTATTTTCATGTGTTTGCCCAGGAATGTTTGATTGGGCAAACCTTAATTATCCTTAATTATTTTCCTTTTGTAAGCTTACTTCTGCTGATATTTTATTTATTTTTATTTTATTTCTGGTGACTATATCTTTAGAAACTTTATACCCTTGTCTCTCCAGCTAGTTTTTCACTATCTTTTTCTGATTGTTTCTATGACTTCATCTTGACCAGGTTGCTAGCCCCGCTCTGTTCGCTCCGCTACCCTACCCCCATTCCCATACACCCCATTACAATTACCTTTATACCTAACAATCCCTCCCCTTCCTGTCCCACTAACCACTACAGTTCCACTTCCTGCCTATTGCCACAACCACCTTACTAATCTGTCAATCTTGTCAACACCACTTCCTCTATACCACTGTCTCTACCTACTCTGACCATATTTTATTCCAACATGTATTATTTCTAATATCTTCTACACTACTCCTTATTCTCTCTATCTCCACCTCTTACAACTCCAATCTCTCTGACCCACTCCTATGTTCACCAACTTCTCCCTCATGCAACATATATCCAACTACTTCATCTTTTACTATCTCCCCTAATCTCTTTACTACCTCTACCTCAAGTCTATATAAACTATCCATAATACAGATTTTTAAACCATCCCACAAAGCTAAGTCAAAACTATACAAACTCCATCTAGCATCTACTACACATTTTCTCCTCACTAAAAACCTACTTTGTTTTGGAGATATCCATCCCAACCCTGGCCCCTCTTCTCTCCCCAAAACTACTTCTACACTGCCCCCATCTTACTCCTCTAACAGTCACCAACCTCAGTCACAACAATCATCTCCATCCAAATATTTAACTATTTCCTCATTGAATATTCAGAGTCTAGAAAATAAAGTCACTGAGCTGCACTCATGGATAGCTCTCAATACCCCTCAAATCCTCTCCCTATCTGAAACCTGGCTCAAGCCACAAATCTCAAATAGTGAAATACTCCCACCAGGCTATAATATCTTCTGATCTGATAGATCTGAAAAAGGTGGTAGCATGGCCATCCTCTACTCAAACAACCTTAACCTCTCACCATACCCTTCCCCAATTCCTGACTTCCTCCCAGCTGAAATCATCATCCTTAACTGCCACCTGAATCCCCACAAAAAACTTGCAATTGCCTCTGTCTACCTTCCTCCTGGTAACAATCTGCCCATTCTTGAAAACATTCTATCCTGGTTCTCCCACAACATACCATATGAGACACTTATCCTTGGGGAGGTCAACATTGATTCGTCCAAACTCACAACTGACTCCTCCCAACTCAGTATCCACCTACATGGCTTCCACCAACTTATAACATCTCCCACTCGCTTCCATAAAAATTCCACTTCCAGCTCCATCATAGACTGGATCCTTACCAATTCCCCCCACCAATACCACAATCCCACCACCTTACCAGACTCCCTCAGTGATCATCTCCCTACCACCATCTTAAGACACTAATCCCATATTCCTAAACCCCACCTTATCAAAGACTATCGAAAACTATCAACTTTCAATTCATCCCAATTTAACTCCATTCTCCACAACATAGACTGGTCCATCCTAAAACACCTCCCCCTAAATGATGCTGTAAGCACTTTCAGTAGCATGTTCATGAATACTCTAAACTCCTTAGCTCCCTCTAGGAAGATCAGAGTAAAATCAAATCATGCTCCTGGGTCTCCAAAGAGACTAGGTCCCTTATGAAACAAAGAGATCATGCTTGGAAAGCCTGGACTAAAACTAAACAACCACCTTTTCTTCAAAAATACAGGCAACTGAGGAACCTTGCAAAAAAAACATACAACTAATGACAAAAAGTTATATTATAGCTCTGCTCAGCTTAAAAACAAATCCAATCCTCGAAAATTTTGGTCAACTCTCAACAACATCCTCTATCCTGGAAAGCCCTCTAATCCCTCCCCATATCCCAACTCTTCCTCTTAGGAAACAGCTACCCTCCTGAATAAACACTTTATCTCTTCCATCCAAAATCTGGTAACCTCTGAGCCACCCCTACTTTGACACCCACCCCTCCAAGTCCCACTAACACAACTTTGTTTTCTTTTGAGCCAATTCCCATTACTTACATCAAATCTCTACTACTCAAGCTAAAACCTTGCTCTTCTTCCACTGACAATCTATCTCCTACATTCCTCAAACTTGCTGCTGACTGACTTGCCTATCCTATATCTATACCAATTAATCAGTCTATTCTGGAATCAACTGTTCCCACCCTTTCTTCACTATCCCTCTTCATAAAAGTGGAAACTCCACTGTCCCCTCAAACTACCAACCCACTGCCATTCTGTCCCCCCTCTCCAAGATATTAGAAAAATGTATTCACTCACAGCTTCTCAATCACCTCCTCACACACCACTTACTTACCCCTAACGAACATGGATTTTGTCCTCACCACAGCAAAACCACTGCCCTCCTCTCCTTCACTCATATCATTGCAGAGGTGCTAGACAACAATAAACGCATTTTCTGTCTCTTCCTAGATCTCTCCAAAGCCTTCGATACTGTCTCTCATCCTTTACTGCTATCCAAACTTGCATATCTCCACCTATCCCCTCCGCACTTGCTTGGTTTAATAGTTACCTATCTGGCAGGGAACAATCAGTCAAATGGCTCTCATTCTCCTCACCTCTCCTTCCCATCTCCACTGGTGTTCCCCAAGGCTCCATCTTGGGACCCCATTTGTTTAACATCTTTACCAATGATCTTTACACCTCATGCAAAGAATCCTCCCTTATTCAGTATGCCAATGACTCCACACTTATATCCATCTCAAATAACATTCCTGAACTACACTCCTGGACCCAACAGGCCCTACTATCCACTGAACAATGGCTCTCTCACAACCTATTGATCCTAAATCCCAAAAAGACCAAACTCCTAATTTTCCTTCTCCGTTCTCTTTCTCATCACAAAACCTCCTTTTTTATTACATATTCTAACAATACAATTATCCAACCT